>NC_069501.1:660489462-660694462 GCF_027579735.1 Bombina bombina
TTGAGGATGGAGTCAAGCTCAACTCCCAGTCCTACTGCCAGTTTCTGGAAGACACCTTCTTCAAGCAGTGGTACAGGAAGAAGTCTGCATCCTTCAAGAAAAACATGATTTTCATGCAGGACAATGCTCCATCACACGCGTCCAAGTACTCCACAGCGTGGCTGGCAAGAAAGGGTATAAAAGAAGAAAATCTAATGACATGGCCTCCTTGTTCACCTGATCTGAACCCCATTGAGAACCTGTGGTCCATCATCAAATGTGAGATTTACAAGGAGGGAAAACAGTACACCTCTCTGAACAGTGTCTGGGAGGCTGTGGTTGCTGCTGCACGCAATGTTGATGGTGAACAGATCAAAACACTGACAGAATCCATGGATGGCAGGCTTTTGAGTGTCCTTGCAAAGAAAGGTGGCTATATTGGTCACTGATTTGTTTTTGTTTTGTTTTTGAATGTCAGAAATGTATATTTGTGAATGTTGAGATGTTATATTGGTTTCACTGGTAAAAATAAATAATTGAAATGGTTATATATTTGTTTTTTGTTAAGTTGCCTAATAATTATGCACAGTAATAGTCACCTGCACACACAGATATCCCCCTAAAATAGCTAAAACTAAAAACAAACTAAAAACTACTTCCAAAAATATTTAGCTTTGATATTAATCAGTTTTTTGGGTTCATTGAGAACATGGTTGTTGTTCAATAATAAAATTAATCCTCAAAAATACAACTTGCCTAATAATTCTGCACTCCCTGTAGCTGATAGACGGTTATCTGATAATGAAGTTCTTTCTGATACTTCAGAGTGTGAACTTTCTGGGTCTGAATCGGCTGCCTCTAAGCCACCGATTGCAGAGGAACCAGATTTAAGATTTAGGATGGAACACTTGCGCTTGTTTTTAAAGAGGTTCCAGAGGTGAAACTGCTTGAAGAACCTTTAATTCCTAAACTGGATAGAGTTTACATAGACAGGGTTGTTCCTCAGACTTTCCCTGTTCCTGTAAAGATGGCAAACATTATTAAGAACGAATGGGAGAGGATTGTTTTTTTCCTTCACCTATTCGTCTGCCTTTAAGAAACTGTTCCCGGTTCCAGACTCTCAATTGGAGTTGTGGGGTTCCGTCCCTAAGGTGGATGGCGCTGTCTCCACGCTTGCAAAATGCACTACTATCCCACTGGAGGATAGTTTGTCGTTCAAAGAGCCCATGAATAAAAAGATGGAAACTCTGTTAAGAAAGACGTTTCAACATTCGGGATATTTCAACCAGCGGCGGCAGTTGCCGCCATTACGGGAGCAGCTACCTACTAGTGTGACTCCTTATCGGAATTGATCGCGGTGGAAGGTCCCCTCAATATTATTCTTGATAGAATTAAGGCTTTAAGGGTTTCTAATTCTTTTATTTGTGATGCAAATATGCTAATTATTTGTTTAATGGCTAAGACTGCTGGGTTTTATGGTCAGGCCTGCCGGGCTCTGTAGCTGAAGTCTTGGTGTGCGGACTTGACTTCCAAGTCTAGACTCCTTTCCCTTCCATTCAAGGGTAAGATTTTGTTTGGTCCAGGCCTGGACTCCATTATTTCCACGGTTACAGGGGCAAGGGTGCCTTTCTACCGCAAGATAAGAAGAACAGATATAAGGGACAACCTAATAATTTTCGTTCCTTTCTTCTGACACATGCCAGCTCCAGCAATCCTCTGCTAAGACCGAGCAACCTAAGACTTGGAAGCCAGCTCAGTCCTGGAATAAGTCCAAGCAGAACAAGAAGCCCGCTGAGACTAAATCGGCATGAAGGGGTCGCCCCCGATCTGTCTATAGATCAGGTATGGGGCAGACTTTCGCTCTTCTCAGAAGCTTGGTTCAGGGATGTGCATGGTCCTGGAGGTCATTGCTCGGGTTACAGAATTGGGTTCAAGTCTCTTCCACCCAAGGGCAGATTTCTTCTCTCAAATCTGTCATCAAAACCCGAGAAGAGGGATACCTTTCTGGGGTGTGTTCGGGTTCTGTCCTCCTTAGGAGTCATTGTCCCGGTTCTCATAGAGGAACGAGGCTTAGGACACTACTTAAACCTTTTCGTGGTCCCAAAATAGGAGGCAAATTTCCGCCCGATTCTGGACCTAAAGTGCTTAAACAAGTTTCTGAACGTCCCCTCGTTCAAGATGGAGACCACTATAGATCTGAAGGATGCTTACCTTCATGTCCCAATCCACAGGGAACACTTTCAGTTCCTAAGGTTTGCTTTCCTGGACCAGCACTTCCAGTTTATTGCTCTTCCGTTTGGCCTAGCTACTGCCCCAAGAATTTTCACAAAGATTCTGGGGGCTCTCTTGGCCGTGGCCAGAACCCAGGGCATTGCAGTAGCACCTTACTTGGACGATGTTCTGGTACAAGCACCATCCTTTCGTCTAGCGGAATAACATTCAGAATCTCTTTTCTCTCTTCTTCAATCCCATGGATGGAAGATAAACTTAGAAAAAAGTTCTCTTATTCCAAGAATTCCTGGGCACTATAATAGACTCACTAGTCATGAGGATATTTCTTTCAGACTAGAGACACTACAAGCTGGCTTCAGCATGTCTTGCCCTCAGGACCTCCTCAGGGCCCTCTGTGGCGCAGTGTATGGAGGTGATTGGTCTCATGGTGTCATAATTCCCTTTGCCAGGTTCCGTCTCAGACCGTTACAACTGTGCATGCTGAGACAGTGGAACGGCAATCATTCGAATCTGTCTCAACAGATCTCTCTGGACAACCAGTCAAGAGAATCGCTTTCTTGGTGGCTCTGTCCAGATCACCTGTCCAGAGGGACATCCTTTTTTAGACCATCCTGGGAGATTGTGACTACAGATGGGAGTCTCTCAGGATGTGGAGCAGTTTGGGGAGCCAAGAAGGCTCAGGGCCTTTGGTCTCGGGAGGAGAGCTCTCTTCCGATCAGCATTCTGGAACTTCGAGCAATCTTCAATGCTCTGAAGGCCTGCCCCAGTCTGGGTTTGTCCCAGTTTATCAGATTCCAATCGGACAATATCACCTTGTGGCTTACATCAACTACCAGGGAGGAACGAGGAGCTCCCTAGCAATGAGGGAGGTATCTTGGATTCTGCAGTGGGCGGGGGCCCACAACTGTTCGCTGTCAGCTATCCACATTCCTGGTGTGGAGAACTGGGAAGTGGATTTTCTCAGCAGACAATCCTTTCATCCAGTGGAATGGTCTCTCAATCCTGAGGTGTTTGCGGAGATATGCAACAGGTTGGGGACTCGGAGATACATCTCATGGCGTCCCGTCTCAATACCAAGCTACCCAGGAATGGGTTGAGATCCAGGGATACTCAGGCGGAGCTAATAGATGCATTAGTGGTGCCTTCGAGGTTCAGTATCATATACCTTTTTCCGTCATTACCTCTCCTTCCTCGAGTAGTGGCCCGTATCAAGCAGAAGCGGGCATCAGTGATACTGATTGCTCCATCGTGGCCGCGAATGATGTGGTTTGCAGATCTAGTGGGGATGTCGTCATCTCCTCCATTGAAGTTACCTTGTCCCAGGGATCTGCTGGAACAAGGTCCTTTTGTTCATCAAACTCTAGATTCTCTGAGGCTGACTGCGTGGAGATTGAACGCTTAGTCCTAGCCAAGAGAGGTTTCTCTGAGAGAGTTAGTGATACTCTCATTCAAGCTCGGAAGCCGGTTACTCATCGCATTTATCATAAGTTGTGGAGGACCTACTTATTCTGGTGTGAAGAGCGTGGATTCCCCTGGCATAAGGTCAGGGTTTCCAGGATTCTTTCCTTTCTCCAGGATGGTCTGGAGAAGGGCCTTTCTGCTAGCTCCCTTAAGGGACAGATTTCGGCCCTATCTTTTTACTTTTGTTCAGGCTCTGGCTAGACTCAGGCCTGTGTTTAGATCTAGGGCTCCTCCTTGGAGTTTAAATCTTGTTCTTAAAATTTTGCAGAAGGCTCTGTTTGAGCCTATGCATGTAGTTGGAAGGTTCTTTTTCTATTGGTTATTGCTTCTGCGTGCAGAGTCTCTGAAATGGCTGCCTTGCAATATGAGCCTCCTTAACTAGTATTTCATGGTGATAAGACTGTTCTTCGTACTGGGTTAGGTTTTCTTCCTAAGGTCATTTCAGATCGCGACATCAATCAGGAGATTGCGGTTCCTTCCTTGTGTCCTAATCCTTCTTCTTTGAAGAAACGGTTACTTCATCATTTGGATGTGGTTCGGGCCTTGAAGTTCTATCTTCAGGCTACGAAGGAGTTTAGACAGATTTCTTCTTTGTTTGTTGTCTATTCTGGGAAGTGTAGGGGGCAGAAGGCCTCAACCATTTCTTTATCTTTTTGAGTAGACCTCATGGCTTCTTGTTTACAAACATATTTTTGAGATATTTTGCAAAGTCCAGGGATCCTTAGGTGAAATTAATAGGTGCTCTAGCAGCTCCCTGGTCATTTCATCTTACTTACTTATTTCCTCCAACGGTTCTTCTTCCGAGTGATGTCTCTGATCAAACAATAGCAATATTGATCTGATTGTTCTAGCTTGGCCCCGCAAAACTTAGCTAGCAGATCTAGTTTGGATATCCAGTTGTCCTCCGTGGTCTCTTCCGTTAAAGCACAACCTTTTATCTCAATCTCCTTTCTATCATCAAGATCTTGAGTCTCTCAACTTGAAGGCACGGAAGTTGAACATTTGATTTTAAAACAGTAAGGTTCTATGGTAAGGTAGTTGAAACCTTTATTTAGGCTAGAAAGCCTGTAACAAAAAAAGATATCATAAAACTTGGAAAGTTACTCTCCTTTGGTGTTCAAAAGAATCAACTTAGTTGGCATACTTTAAAGTGACACTTAACCGAACATTTTTTGTTTCATAATTCAGGTAGAGAATACAATTTTAAACAACATTCCAATTTACTTCAATTATCTAATTTGCTTAATTTTTTAGATATCCTTTGTTGAAGAAATAGCAATGCACATAGGTGAGCCAATCACATAAGGCATCTATGTGCAGCCACCAATCAGCAGCTACTGAGCCTATCTAGATATGCTTTTCAGCAAAGAATATCAAGAGAATAAAGCAAATTAAACAATAGAAGTAAATTAGAAAGTTATTTAAAATTGCATGCTCTTTCTAAATCATGAAAGAAAAAATTTAGGTTTCATGTCCCTTTAAGTATTCCTAGAACTCTTCATTTTCTACAAGAGGGCATATATAAGGTTTATCTGCTAGCTCTTTAAAAGGTCTGATTTTAGCTCTGTCTGTATTGTACAATAAAAAAATTGAAAAACTTCCTGACATTCAGTGTTTTGTTCAGTCCTGTATTTATACCCATTTCTCCTCTGTGGAATCAAAATTTGGTTTTGCAGGTTTTTACTTTTGAACCCATGTATTCTTTGGACATTAAGCTTCTGTCTTAGAAGGAGGGACACAGGAAAAAGCAGAAAATTCAGAAACTCTTTTTGCAGATTATATTGCCAGAAGAGTTTCCGAATTATCTGCTATTTCCTGTGTCCCTCCTTATCTATTTTTTTACCAAGATAAGGCAGTTTTTAGAACAAAATGTGATCTTTTACCAAAGGTTGTGTCTTTTATTAACATCAATTGAGAAATGATTGTTCCTTTCTTTTGTCCTATTCCTCAAAATTCAAAAGAAAGACTTCTTTATAATTTAAATGTAGTTAAAGGGACAGTCAACACCAGAATTTCTGTTTTTTAAAAAGATAGCTAATCCCTTTATTACCCATTCCCAAGTTTGCATAACAAACATAGTTATAATAATACATGTTTCTCTTGTTAAGTGTGTTCAGTCCACGGGTCATCCATTACTTATGGGATATATTCTCCTTCCCAACAGGAAGTTGCAAGAGGATCACCCAAGCAGAGCTGCTATATAGCTCCTCCCCTCACATGTCATATCCAGTCATTCTCTTGCAAGTCTCAACAAAGAAGGAGGTCGTGAGAGGAGTTGGAATTTTTTTACTTAATTATTCTTCAATCAAAAGTTTGTTATTTTAAATGGCACCGGCGTGTGCTGTTTTTTCTCTCAGGCAGTATTTAGAAGAAGAATCTGCCTGCGTTTTCTTTGATCTTAGCAGACGTAACTAAGATCCACTGGCTGTTCTCGCACATTCTGAGGAGTGGGGTAACTTCAGAAAAGGGAATAGCATGCGGGGTCCCCTGCAAATGAGGTATGTGCAGTAAAATATTTTCTAGGAATGGAATTGACTAAGAAAACACTGCCGATACCCATATGATGTAAGTACAGCCTAAAATGCAGTAGTAGCGGTATCAAGCTGGTAAATGTATGCACAGTAGAGTTATTTTCTAGGGAATAGAATTTGACAAAAAAAATACTGTTAATACTGAAATAATGTATGAGCCTTAACTGCAGTAGAAGCGACTGGTAGCAGGCTTAGTGATAACTTTACACAACATCTGAAATGTTGTTTTTTAAAACGTTTACTGGCATGTTAATCGTTTTGTGAGGTACTTTGGTGATAAATCTCTTGGGGCATGATTTTTTTCACATGGCTAACGTATTTTTCTGCATAGAAACCGTTATAGCTGGTCTCCCACTGTTGTAATATGAGTGGGAGGGCCTTTTTGTTAGCGCCTTGTTGCGCAGTTAAAATTCAATCATAGTCTTCCTGTTTCTTCCTCCTTGATCCAGGACGTCTCCAGAGAGCTCAGGGGTCTTCAAAATTTATATTTGAGGGAGGTAATCAGTCACAGCAGACCTGTGACAGTGTGTTTGACTGTGATAAAAACGTTAACTGTTAAATTGATTATCTGTTTTTTGGGTATTAAGGGGTTAATCGTCCTTTTGCTAGTGGATACAATCCTCTGCTAATTTCATACATTTAATTTAAAGATTTGGTTGCTATAACTGAATTAGTTCATTGTTATTTCAACTGTAATTGTTTTTTTGGTGTTTTTAAAAGCGCAGCAGCGTTTTTACATTGCTTGAAAATTTTCTGAAAGTAATTTCCAAGCTTGCTAGCCTCATTGCTAGTCTGTTTAAACATGTCTGATACAGATGAATCTGCTTGTTCATTATGTTTAAAAGCCAATGTGGAGCCCAATAGAAATATGTGTACCAATTGTATTGATATTACTTTAAATAAAGGTCAGTCTTTACCGGTAAAGAAATTATCACTAGACATCGAAGGGGAAGTTATGACGCCTAACTCTCCTCACGTGTCAGTACCTGCGCCTCCCGCTCAGGAGGTGCGTGATGTTGTGGCGCCAAGTACATCAAGGCCCTTACAAATCACTTTGCAAGATATGGCTAATGTTATGAAAGAAGTATTATCTAATTTGCCTGAGTTAAGAGGCAAGCGCGATAGCTCTGGGTTAAGGACAGAGCGCGCTGATGACACGAGAGCCATGTCTGATACTGCGTCACAATTTGCAGAACATGAGGACGGAGAGCTTCATTCTGTGGGTGACGGATCTGATCCAGGGAGACCGGATTCAGAAATTTTAAATTTAAGCTTGAGAACCTCCGTGTATTGCTAGGGGAGGTGTTAGCGGCTCTGAATGATTGTGACACGGTCGCAATCCCAGAGAAGTTATGTAGGCTGGATAAATACTATGCGGTTCCGGTGTGTACTGACGTTTTTCCTATACCTAAAAGGCTTACAGAGATTATTAGCAAGGAGTGGGATAGACCCGGTGTGCCCTTTTCCCCTCCTCCGATATTTAGAAAAATGTTCCCAATAGACGCTACCACACGAGACTTATGGCAGACGGTCCCTAAGGTGGAGGGAGCAGTTTCTACTTTAGCTAAGCGCACCACTATCCCGGTGGAGGATAGTTGTGCTTTCTCAGATCCAATGGATAAAAAATTAGAAGGTTACCTTAAGAAAATGTTTGTTCAACAAGGTTTTATATTACAGCCCCTTGCATGCATTGCGCCCGTCACTGCTGCGGCGGCTTTCTGGTTTGAGTCTCTGGAAGAGGCTATTCGCACAGCACCATTGGATGAGATCATGAACAAGCTTAAAGCACTTAAGCTAGCTAATGCATTTGTTTCGGACGCCGTTGTGCACTTAACCAAACTAACGGCTAAGAACTCCGGTTTTGCCATCCAGGCGCGCAGAGCGCTATGGCTTAAATCCTGGTCAGCAGATGTGACTTCTAAATCTAAATTGCTTAATATTCCTTTCAAAGGGCAAACCTTATTCGGGCCCGGCTTGAAGGAAATTATTGCTGACATTACTGGAGGTAAGGGTCACTCCCTTCCTCAGGATAGGGCCAAATCAAAGGCCAAACAGTCTAATTTTCGTGCCTTTCTTAATTTCAAGGCAGGAGCAGCATCAACTTCCTCCGCTCCAAAACAGGAAGGAACTGCTGCTCGTTACAGACAGGGTTGGAAAAGCAACCAGTCCTGGAACAAGGGCAAGCAGGCCAGAAAGCCTACTTCTGCCCCTAAGACAGCATGAAGGAAGGGCCCCCTATCCGGAAACGGATCTAGTGGAGGGCAGACTCTCTCTCTTCGCCCAGGCTTGGGCAAGAGATGTCCAGGATCCCTGGACGTTGGAGATCATATCTCAGGGATACCTTCTGGACTTCAAAGCTTCTCCTCCACAAGAGAGATTTCATCTGTCAAGGTTATCAACAAACCTAATAAAGAAAGAGGCATTTCTGCAATGTGTACAAGACCTCTTAGTAATGGGAGTGATCCACCCAGTTCCGCGAACGGAACAGGGGCAAGGGTTTTACTCAAATCTGTTTGTGGTTCCCAAAAAAGAGGGAACCTTCAGACCAATCTTGGACCTAAAGATCTTAAACAAGTTCCTAAGGGTTCCATCGTTCAAAATGGAAACTATTCGAACCATCCTACCCATGATCCAAGAGGGTCAGTATATGACCACAGTGGATTTAAAGGATGCCTACCTTCACATACCGATTCACAAAGACCATTATCGGTACCTAAGGTTTGCCTTTCTAGACAGGCATTACCAGTTTGTAGCTCTTCCCTTCGGGTTAGCTACAGCCCCGAGAATTTTTACAAAGGTTCTGGGCTCACTTCTGGCGGTACTAAGACCGCGAGGCATAGCGGTGGCTCCGTACCTAGACGACATTCTGATACAAGCGTCGAGTTTTCAAAATGCAAAGTCTCATACAGAGATAGTTCTTGCATTTCTGAGGTCGCATGGGTGGAAAGTGAACGTGGAAAAGAGTTCTCTGTTACCACTCTCAAGGGTTCCTTTTCTAGGGACTCTGATAGATTCTGTAGAGATGAAGATTTACCTGACGGAGTCCAGGTTATCAAAGATTCTAAATGCTTGCCGTGTCCTTCATTCCATTCCAAGGCCATCAGTAGCTCAGTGCATGGAAGCAATCGGCATAATGGTCGCGGCAATGGACATAGTGCCATTTGCGCGCCTGCATCTCAGACCGCTGCAATTATGCATGCTAAGTCAGTGGAATGGGGATTATTCAGATCTGTCCCCTCTACTGAATCTGGACCAGGAGGCCAGAGATTCTCTTCTCTGGTGGTTGTCGTGGGTTCATCTGTCCAAAGGAATGACTTTTCGCAGGCCAGATTGGACGATTGTAACAACAGATGCCAGCCTACTAGGCTGGGGCGCAGTCTGGAACTCCCTGAAGGCTCAGGGATCGTGGACTCAGGAGGAGAAACTCCTCCCAATAAATATTCTGGAATTAAGAGCAATATTCAATGCTCTTCTAGCTTGACCTCAGTTAGCAACACTGAGGTTCATCAGATTTCAGTCGGACAACATCACGACTGTGGCTTACATCAACCATCAAGGGGGAACCAGGAGTTCCCTAGCGATGTTAGAAGTCTCCAAGATAATTCGCTGGGCAGAGTCTCACTCTTGCCACCTGTCAGCGATCCACATCCCAGGCGTGGAGAACTGGGAGGCGGACTTTCTAAGTCGCCAGACTTTTCATCCGGGGGAGTGGGAACTTCATCCGGAGGTCCTTGCTCAACTGATTCATCATTGGGGCAAACCAGAACTGGATCTCATGGCGTCTCGCCAGAACGCCAAGCTTCCTTGTTACGGATCCAGATCCAGAGACCCGGGAGCGGTGCTGATAGATGCTCTAGCAGCCCCTTGGGGTTTCAAGATGGCTTATTTGTTTCCTCCGTTTCCGTTGCTGCCTCGATTGATTGCCAGGATCAAACAGGAGAGAGCATCGGTGATTTTGATAGCGCCTGCGTGGCCACGCAGGACCTGGTATGCAGACCTAGTGGACATGTCGTCCTGTCCACCATGGTCTCTACCTCTGAGGCAGGACCTTCTAATTCAGGGTCCTTTCAACCATCCAAGCCTAATTTCTCTGAGGCTGACTGCATGGAAATTGAACGCCTGATTCTATCAAAGCGTGGTTTCTCGGAGTCGGTTATTGATACATTAATACAGGCTCGGAAACCAGTTACCAGAAAAATTTACCATAAGATATGGCGTAATTATTTATATTGGTGTGAATCCAAGAGTTACTCATGGAGTAAGGTCAGGATTCCTAGGATATTGTCTTTTCTACAAGAGGGTTTAGAAAAGGGTTTATCTGCTAGTTCGTTAAAGGGACAGATTTCTGCTCTGTCTATTCTTTTACACAAACGCCTGGCAGAAGTTCCAGACGTTCAGGCTTTTTGTCAGGCTTTAGCTAGGATTAAGCCTGTGTTTAAGACTGTTGCTCCGCCGTGGAGCTTAAACTTAGTTCTTAAAGTTCTTCAAGGTGTTCCGTTTGAACCCCTTCATTCCATTGATATTAAGCTGTTATCTTGGAAAGTTCTGTTTTTGATGGCTATTTCCTCGGCTCTAAGAGTCTCTGAGTTATCTGCCTTACATTGTGATTCTCCATATCTGATTTTTCATTCAGACAAGGTAGTTCTGCGTACTAAACCTGGGTTTTTACCTAAGGTAGTTTCTAACAGGAATATCAATCAAGAGATTGTTGTTCCATCATTATGTCCTAATCCTTCTTCAAAGGAGGAACGTCTTTTGCATAATCTGGATGTAGTCCGTGCCCTGAAGTTCTACTTACAGGCAACTAAAGATTTTCGGCAAACTTCTTCTCTGTTTGTCGTTTATTCTGGACAGAGGAGAGGTCAAAAGGCTTCGGCCACCTCTCTCTTTTTGGCTTCATAGCATAATTCGTTTAGCCTATGAGACTGCTGGACAGCAGCCCCCTGAAAGAATTACAGCTCATTCCACTATAGCTGTGGCTTCCACCTGGGCCTTTAAGAATGAGGCCTCTGTTGAACAGATTTGCAAGGCTGCAACTTGGTCTTCACTTCATACCTTTTAAAAATTTTACAAATTTGACACTTTTGCTTCTTCGGAGGCTGTTTTTGGGAGAAAGGTTCTACAGGCAGTGGTTCCTTCTGTTTAATGTTCCTGCCTTGTCCCTCCCATCATCCGTGTACTTTAGCTTTGGTATTGGTATACCATAAGTAATGGATGACCCGTGGACTGAACACACTTAACAAGGGAAAACATAATTTATGCTTACCTGATAAATTTATTTCTCTTGTAGTGTGTTCAGTCCACGGCCCGCCCTGTCTTTTTGAGGCAGTTCTAAATTTAAATTAAAACTCCAGTCACCACTGCACCCTATAGTTTCTCCTTTCTCGTCTCGTTTCGGTCGAATGACTGGATATGACATGTGAGGGGAGGAGCTATATAGCAGCTCTGCTTGGGTGATCCTCTTGCAACTTCCTGTTGGGAAGGAGAATATATCCCATAAGTAATGGATGACCCGTGGACTGAACACACTACAAGAGAAATAAATTTATCAGGTAAGCATAAATTATGTTTTTACCTCTGTAATTACCTTGTATCTAAGCCTCTGCAGACCGCCCCCTTTTTCAGTTAATTTGACAGACTTGCACTTTAGCCAATCCGTGCTCACTACTCTGTAAATTCACATGCGTTAGCTCAATGTAATCTATGTGAAACATATCAACTAATGCCCTCTAGTGGTGAAAAACTGTCAAAATGCTTTCAGATTAGAGGCGGCCTTCAAGGTCTAAGAAATTAGCATATGAACCTCCTAGGTTTAGCTTTCAACTAACAATACCAAGAGAACAATGCAAAATTAGTGATAAAAGTAAATTGGAAAGTTGTTTAAAATTACATGCGCTATTTGAATCATGAAAGTTTTTTCTTTTTTTTACTTGACCGTCCCTTTAACCCCTTAACGAACAAGGACATTCAGGATACATCCTACAAAAACTGTCACTTAATGACCAAGGACGTACCCTGTACGCCCTCAGGAGTTTTAAGTGGTGGAAGCGATCCTAATCGCTTCCAGCCGCTTTCATATTATTGCAGTGATGCCTCGACATTGAGGCATCCTACAATACCATTTTTTTACACAACGATGCAGAGAGAGCCACCCTGTGGCCCTCTCTGCACCGGCAGCAATGGTGCCGATCGTTAGTGGGTTGGAGCCATAGCAGGTAAGCGGGTGGGCGGCCCATTATTGCTTAAGATCCGGTTCTTGTATTACCAATGTGCGCCGGGGAGCGGGAGCAACATTCACAATTATGCATTTCAAAATGTATGGGAGGGAGGGGGGAATAAATAATGGACAAAGGATCTGGGAGGGGGATGGTATTGAGGGGGGGGCAGCTACACTACAGAAAAAATGTTTGTTTAGTATAAAAAAATAAAAAACTTTTTTTTGGCAAACTGGGTACTGGCAGACAGCTGCCAGTACCCAATATGGCGGCACATAGGTAGAGGGGGGAGGGTTAGAGAGCTGTATGGGGGGGATCAGGGAGGTTGGGGCCTAAATGGGGATCCAACACTGCAGAATCAATATTAAAAAAAAAATACAAAAAAAAGCCTTTTATTTTAGTACTGACAGACTTTCTGCCAGCACTTAAGATGTCAGTGACAATTGTGAGGTGGGAGAGGGAAGAGAGCTGTTTGAGGGGGGTCAGGGAGGGATTGTGGTGGGATGTGTCAGGTGAGAGGCTGATCTCTACACTAAAGCTACAATTAACCCTACAAGCATCCTAATTAACCCCTTTACTGCTGGACATAATACAAGTGTGGTGCGCAGCGGCATTTAGCGGCCTTCTAATTACCAAAAATCAATGCCAAAGCCATATATGTCTGCTATTTCTGAACAAAGGGGATCCCAGAGAAGCATTTACAACCATTTGTGCCTTAATTGCACAAGCTGTTTGTAAATAATTTCAGTGAGAAACCTAAAGTTTGTGAAAAAGTGAAAAAAATTTTTTATTTGATCGCATTTGGTGGTGGCATGAAATATACCAAAATGGGCCTAGATCAATACTTTAGGTTGTCTACTATATATATATATATATATATATATATATATATATATATATATATATATATATATATATATATATATATATATATATGAAGGGTTATTTAGGGATTCCTGGCAGATATTAGTGTTACAATGTAACTAATTTTGAAGAAAAAAAAATGGTTTGGAAATAGCAAAGTGCTACTTGTACTTACTGCCCTATAACTTGCAAAAAAGAACATGTAAGCATTGGGTATTTCTAAACTCAGGACAAAATTTAGAAACTATTTAGCATGGGTGTTTTTTAGTGGTTGTAGATGTTTAACAGATTTTGGGGGTCAAAGTTAGAAAAAGTGTTTGTTTTTACAGCTAAACACAAACACCACAAAAATGTAAAAATAGCCCTGGTCCTTAAGGGTAAGAAAATTGAAAAATGGTCTGGTCACTAAGGGGTTAAACCCAATTTCTTTCATGTAATTGGCGAGAGTCCATGAGCTAGTGACGTATGGGATATACAATCCTGCAATGCTACCAGGAGGGGCATTGTACTTATGGAGGTGGTGAAGTAAGTTTGTGCTTGATTTTTATTATTTCTTCTGTGATAAGCGCTTCTAAGCATTCTGAAGCCCAATTCCTCTCAGAGTACAGTGTTTGTCAGAGGGATGTGAAGAGAGCATCGCCTGTTTGATTTTATGGTTTTCCTTGCGGGAAATCTTTTCAAGGGTTCTCTGTTATCGGTCGTAGCGATTCATCTCCTACCTCCCTTTTTAGATCGACGATATACTCTTATATACCATTACCTCTGCTGATAGCTTTAAGTACTGTTTTGACTATCTGCTATATGTGGATGGGTGTATTTCGGTAAGTATGTATCATTATTTTAAGACACTCTCTCAGCTATGGTTTGGCGCTTTATGTATTAATATAAAGTTTTAAATATATGTATTTTACTTATATTTGCCATGAGTCAGGTTTATGTGTATTTCCCTTTGCAGTCCAGCAGTTTCGTTATGGGAATCATGTTTAGGAAGCTTGATTTTTTTCTTGGAAAACTTGCGGGCAAATTAGGCTCGCGAGGACGCAAAATGGTGTTATTTATTGCGTCATTCTTGGTGCGAGAAATTATTTGGGGCACGAATGTGCGTCTGTCAAGACGCAAGTTCGTAATTTCCTGCATCTTAGTTGACGCTAGGTTGTTTGGCGCGAAATTGTGTTTGTTATGACGCAAGTTGCGTCATTTCCGGATGTTTGTTGGCGCCCCAAAATTTCTCAACTTCCTTTTGCGTTGTGCGTCATACTTGGCGCCAAAAAATTTAGTTTTATTTTACCTCACTTCCTATATGCTCCTTGCCTTCTTTATGCTCAGAGGGCTATGCTATTTGCTTTTTTTGCCAATTTTAGCATTTGCATTTTTTTCCCATTCCTGAAACTGCTATATGTGGAAATACAATATTTCTGTTTAATGTTATTTTTCTTTTTTTACATTTAACAAGATGTCTTAATCTGATCCTGTCTCAGAAGCTGCTGTAGGAACCATGCTGCCTGAACACAGTTCTACCAAAGCGAAGTGTATCTGTTGTAAGCTAGTGGAAATTATATCTCCAGCTGTAGTATGTAACAGTTGTCACTTGTCATGATAAGCTTTTGAATGCAGAAAAGGTTTCTATTAGTGCTAGTACAGTATCTGTTGTTCCTTCAATATCTAAAGTACATTATATCCCTGTTGATATGAAAAATTATATTGCTGATGCGATACAGAAGGCTATGGCTGCTATACCGCCTTCAAATCAACATAAAAGGTCTTTTAAAACTTCTCATAATACTGATGAAATTTGTAATGACCGGCAACATACTGATATATCCTCCTCTGATGAGGATCTCTCTGACTCAGAAGGTCCTACTTCAGACATTGACACTGATAAATCATCTTATCTTTTTAAGATTGAGTATATTCGTTCTTTGTTAAAAGAAGTGTTAATAACTTTGGATTTTGAGGAGTCTGGTCCTCTTGATAATAAATCCAGTAAACGTTTAAATTCTGTTTATAAACCTCCTGTGACTACTCCTGATGTTTTTCCTGTTCCTGTTGCTATTTCTGATGTGATTGCTAAGGAATGGTCTAAACCTGGTACTTCTTTTGTTCCTTCTTCAAGGTTTAAAAAGTTGTATCCTTTGCCAGTGGCTTAATTAGAGTTTTGGGAAAAGGTCCCTAAGGTTGATGGGGTTATTTCTACTCTTGCTAAACGTACTACTATTCCTATGGAAGATAGTACCTCTTTTAAGGATCCTTTAGATAGGAAGATTGAATCTTATCTAAGGAAAGCTTATTTGCATTCTGACTATATGCTCAAACCTGCCATTTCTATGGCTGATGTTGTGGCTGCATCAACTTTTTGGTTGGATAGCTTAGCACAACGGGAAAAAGACTCTGATTTGCATAGCATTGTTCGTTTGCTTCAACATGCTAATCATTTTATCTGTGATGCTATTTTTGATATCATCAAGATTAATGTTAAATCTATGTTTTGGCTATTTTATCTAGAAGAGCTTTATGGCTCAAATCATGGAATGCTGACAAGGTATCTAAATTTAGGTTACTATCTCTTTCATTCCAGGGTAATAATTTGTTTGGTTCCCAGTTGGATTCAATTATTTTCACTATTACTGGGGGGGGAAGGGAATTTTTTGCCTCAAGATAAAAAGTCTAAAGGCAAATCTAAAGCCTCTAATCGGTTTCGTTCCTTTAGTCAGAATAGAGAACAGAAAACCACTCCTTCCCCTAAAGACTCTGGCTCCAATTGGAAGCCATCCTCAAGTTGGAATAAATCCAAGCCTTACAAGAAACCAAAGCCAGCCCCCAAGACTGCATGAAGGTGCGGCCCTCGATCCAGTTTTGCTGGTGGGGGCAGATTGAAATTATTTCAAGACGTTTGGGCAGGTTCCATTCAGAATTATTGGATTCAGAATATTGTCTCCCAGGGGTATCGAATAGGTTTCAGAATAAGACCTCCTGTGAGATGATTTTTTCTCTCTCACGTTCTAACAAATCCTGTGAAACCTCAGGCTTTTCTGAAATGTGTTTCAGATCTAGAGCGTTCAGTAGTGATTGTACCAGTTGCAATTCTGGAACAGGGTCTGGGTTTTTATTCAAATCTATACATTGTCCTGAAGAAGGAAAATTCTTTCAGACCAGTTCGAGATCTGAAGTTTTTAAATCATTTTAAGAGTCCCAACTTTCAACATGGTGACTATAAGAACTATTCTGCCTTTTGTTCAGCAATGTCATTATATGTCCTCAATAGACTTACAAGATGCGTATCTTTATATTCCTATTCATCCAGACCACTATCGGTTTCTGATATTCTCTTTTCTAGACAAGCATTACCAGTTTGTTGTTCTTCTATTTGGCCTAGCAACAGCTCCAAGAATCTTTTCAAAGGTTCTTGGTGCCCTTCTATCTGTAATCAGAGAGCAGGGTATTGCAGTGTTTTTATTATTTGGACGATATCTTGGTACTGGCTCAATCTTTTCATTTAGCAGAATCTCACACAAATCAACTTGTGTTGTTTCTTCAAAGATATGGTTGGAGGATCAATTTACCAAAGAGTTCCTTGATTCCTCAGACAAGGGTCACCTTTTTAGGTTTCCAGATAGATTCAGTGTCCATGACTTTGACTATTAATATCTATATACTTAAAAATACTTGATTCTGTGGTGGTTGCTTTTAGCAGTTTTTACCCCTTAATGACCACAACGTATCATGTACATCACCTGTCGTTAAGGGTTTTCTTGTTTGCTATTATACCCTCCCTCCTTGCTTCTGTTCACCGAAAATCGCTCAGTCTTTTTAAAGGAGCAAACCCCATAGAACAGGGGTCTCAAACTCAAATTACCTTGGGGCCACTGTTCAAATTTTCTTCTCCCATGGGGGCCGCTACTCAAAAGTAAACATATATATACATACACAGACCCCCCCCACACACAGACCCTTACACACACATACCCAGACACACACACAGACCCACACATACCCAGACACACACACACAGACCCACACATACCCCTCCACACACACACAGACCCACACATACCCAGACACACCCACACAGACCTACACATACACAGACCCACACATACACAGACCCCCCTCACACACACACATACTTACACACACAGACTCACACATACAGACACAGACTCACACATAGACCCACACATACACAGACCTACACATACACAGACCCACACATACACAGACCAACACACAGACCCATACATACACAAACCCACACATAGACCTACACACACACCAACACACAGACTCAAACAAACACACACACAGCCCCCCCCCCCACACACACACACAAGTTATGACATGGCAGTATTTTAAACAAAGCAAGCTATAAAGCCCCTCTCTTAGATAGAGAAACAAAATAAAACTCACTCTAAGGCAACTGTACTTGGCACATACCTTGCTCAACCCCATTGCTTGTCCTCCTCTGCTGCTGCTCCTGGACGTCTCTGCTGCTGCCTACTTAGACTCAGTTTTTCTCACAGTCTCACTGAGAGTTACACTACACTCCCCCAGGGAAGTCCTGGGTCCCCTTGTCACTGCCATACACAAGCTCTGGGCAAAACAATCCTATTCACTTGCTTGCTCCTCTGCTGCCACACCCACAAACAGCTATGGCGCCAATTTTGGCATGCTGCACACTCAGGGTCTTATATAGAGGCGTGGGCCTGGAGCTGCAGCTTCTCAGTAAACAATGTTTTTTAGCTGAAAAAAATATATGTATTTTTTATAGTTATTAGAAATAAATAAAAACCCTCTAAAGTCTTTTCTTCTCCGTATCCATCCTTCCGCCCCAACTCGCTCTAATTTTATTTTTCGTTCCTTCCTACAGTGGGCGGTTATGCTACGCTCGGCATACGTCCACTCCCCTCCTACTAATGCACGCTCACACAGGACCTTCAGAGCACTGTAGCGCATGTTCTCCAGCCTCACATGCTCTGTCACTGGAGAGAGAAATGTAAACAGTAGATCGCAATTATTTTATTATTATTATTATTAGTGATCCGCTCTTTACATCACTAGAAGCATAAGCTCAGCATTGGTCTGAGAGCACACCTT
Source organism: Bombina bombina (assembly GCF_027579735.1). NCBI lineage: Eukaryota > Metazoa > Chordata > Amphibia > Anura > Bombinatoridae > Bombina > Bombina bombina. The sequence goes on from NC_069501.1 coordinate 660,507,836, forward strand.
CAGTAAATAACAATGATGAGGTGATCGGTCCTCTCCAGATAAGCTAAAGTGCGAAATGACTAAAAAAAGAAAAAAAAATGTTCAGGAGCGGTGGGGTGGCCAGATGAAGGGAGGCAAATCAATTACTATATTCTAAAATATAACATTTATAAAATATGAAACCACATTTTCTTCTACAAGATATGATGAGTCCACGGATTTCATCCTTACTTGTGGGATTTATCCTCCTGGCAAAGAGCACCACAGCAGAGCTGTATATATAGCTCCTCCCTCTTCTCCACCCCCAGTCATTCTCTTTGCCTGTGTTAGTAATAGGAAGAGGTAAAGTGAGGTGTTAGTTTTAGATTCTTCAATCAAGGAAGAAATTTTTCTACCCTGAGGTTGATGATCTTAGCAGATGTAACTAAGATCCATTTTGGTTCCACAGAATTTCTGAAGGTAGTGCAAGAGAAATCTTCAGTTTGGAGAACGGTGTCATGCTACAAGCAGCATTGAGGTATGTTCAGTCTTTTATTTCTGAGGAGACTTGTTATATCAGAACTGGCTGACATTTTTCCCTGCAAGGGAAGGGGTAAGCAGTAGACCTGTATGACTGAGGGTGTTACTGAAATTCTTGTGTTTTATACATATTGCTATTACGGTTTGCTTATCTGTATTGGGGCTTGACACTGGCAGAGGCAGCTTGACATGTATATATTTAATATTTAAGGTCAGTAGGGCTGCAGTTATTTGTTAGAGCATTATATGTACAGGGGACCACATGGCTTTTCTTTTTCAAACTGCTTCCCATGCGGTTAGGCAGACTGTTGATGCGACGTCCATGATGGGCGAGGCCTATTTCACACGCTCAGACGCGCAGTTTTCTCTCACTAAGAAGGCAGCAGGCATTAGCTCCTGTGGGGCCTAAAGTTGTTTTCCAGTCACCGGATCGTTGTCGAATCAATTTTCAGTACTATTTCCGATGTGCCCTCACAGGGATCTGAGTTGGGGGTCAGGCAAATTTTGTCTGAGGGAGAACTTTCGGACCCAGGAAGTATGTTACCTCAGACAGATTCGGACGTCATGTCCTTTAAATTTAAGCTAGAACACCTCCGCCTGTTACTTCGGGAGGTATTAGCGACTCTGGATGACTGTGACCCTATTATGGTACCACCAGAGAAATTGTGTAAAATGAACAAATATCTAGAAGTACCCACTTACACTGGTGTTTTTCCGGTTCCTAAGAGAATTTCGGAGATTATTAATCAATATTCTGGAATTGAGAGCAATATTCAATGCGCTTCAGGCGTGGCCTCAGTTGGCTTCGGCCAAATTCATCAGGTTCCAGTCGGACAATATCACGACTGTGGCTTACATCAATCATCAGGGAGGAACGAGGAGTTCCTTAGCGATGTCAGAAGTATCCAAGATAATTCAATGGGTGGAGACCCACTCTTGTTATCTGTCAGCAATCTATATCCCAGGAGTGGACGACAGCTTTTCATCCGGGGGAGTGGGAACTCCATCCGGAGGTATTTGCCTCCCTGATTCTTCGATTGGGCAAACCGGAGTTGGATCTGATGACGTCTCAACAGAATGCCAAGCTCCCAAGATACGGCTCCAGGTCGAGAGATCCTCAGGCCGAACTAATAGATGCCTTGGCAGTGCCTTGGGCGTTCAACCTGGCTTATGTGTTTCCACCGTTTCCTCTCCTTGCCCGGGTGATTGCTCGGATCAAACAGGAAAGAGCTTCAGTAATTCTAATCGCACCTGCGTGGCCACGCAGGACTTGGTATGCAGATCTAGTGGACATGTCCTCTCTGCCTCCGTGGAAACTCCCAGTGAGATAGGACCTTCTCATTCAAGGTCCTTTCCAACATCCAAATCTAATTTCTCTGCAGCTGACTGCTTGGAGATTGAACGCTTGATTTTATCTAAGCAGGGATTCTCTGATGCGGTCATTGATACGTTGATTCAGGCACGTAAGCCTGTCACTAGAAAGATCTATCATAAGATATAGCGTAAATATCTTTTTTGGCGTGAATCCAAAGGTTACTCATGGAGTAAGGTTAGGATTCTGTCTTTTCTCCAAGAAGGATTGGAGAAAGGGTTATCAGCAAGTTCCTTAAAGGGACACATTTCTGCTTTGTCAATTTTGCTTCACAAACGTTTGGCTGATGTTCCAGACATTCAGTTTTTTTTGTCAGGCTCTAACCAGAATTAAGCCTGTGTTTAGACCAATTGTTCCACCTTGGAGTTTTAATTTAGTTCTTAGTGTTCTTCAAGGGGTTCCATTTGAACCCATGCATTCCATAGATATTAAATTGTTATCTTGGAAAGTTTTGTTGCTATTTCTTCTGCTCGTAGAGTTTCTGAGCTTTCAGCACTCCAATGTGACTCGCCTTACCTTATTTTTCATTCTGATAAGGTGGTTTTACGTACCAAACCTGGGTTCCTTCCTAAGGTTGTTTCAAATAAGAATATTAATCAGGAAATTGTTGTTCCTTCTTTATGTCCTAATCCTTCTTCTAAGAAGGAGCGTCTGTTGCATAACTTGGACGTGGTTCGTGCCCTGAAGCTTTACTTGCAGGCGACTAAGGATTTCCGTCAATCATCTTCATTATTCATTGTCTTTTCTGGAAAGCGTAGGGGTCAGAAAGCTACGGCTACCTCTCTTTCATTTTGGCTGGCATATGAGACTGCTGGACAGCAGCCTCCTGAAAGAATGACGGCTCATTCTACTAGGGCTGTGGCTTCCTCATGGGCATTTAAAAACGATGCTTCTGTTGAACAGATTTGCAAGGCTGCGACTTGGTCGTCGCTTCACACTTTTTACAAATTTGATACTTTTGCTTCTTCTGAGGCTGGTTTTGAGAGAAAGGTTATTCAAGCAGTGGTGCCTTCCGTTTAGGTTCCTGTCTTGTTCCCTCCCTTTCATCGGTGTCCTGTAGCTTTGGTATTGTATCCCACAAGTAAGCATGAAATCCGTGGACTCGTCATATCTTGTAGAAGAAAAGTGAATTTATGCTTACCTGATAAATTGATTTCCTCTACGATATGACGGGTCCACGGCTCACCCTGTTATTTTAAGACAGATTTAAGTTATATATATATTTTGTACATTTCAGTCACCTCTGCACCTTTAGCTTTTCCTTTCTCTTCCTAACTTTGGTCGAATGACTGGGGGTAGAGAGGAGGGAGGATCTATATATACAGCTCTGCTGTGGTGCTCTTTGCCACTTCCTGTTAGCAGGAGGATAAATCCCACAAGTAAGGATGAAATCCGTGGACTTGTCATATCGTAGAAGAAATCAATTTATCAGGTAAGCATAAATTCACTTTTTACACTTTATTCTTATAAATAAACTATGATTTTTCAAATTAAAGGGACACTGAACCCAAATTTTTTCTTTAGTGATTCAGATAGAGCATGACATTTTAAGCAACTTTCTAATTTACTCCTATTATTACATTTTCTTCATTCTCTTGGTATCTTTATTTGAAATGCAAGAATGTAAGTTTAGATGCCGGCCCATTTTTGGTGAACACACTGTGTTGTTCTTGCTTATTGGTGGATAAATTCACCCACCAATAAACAAGTGCTTTCCATGGTCCTGAACCAAAAAAATAGCTTAGTTGCCTTCTTTTTCAAATAAGGAAAGCAAGAGAACGTAGAAAAATTGATAATTGAAATAAATTAGAAAGTTGTTTAAATGTGCATGCTCTATCGGAATCACAAAATAAAAAATTTGAGTTCAGTGTCCCTTTAAGCAAACTTGAAAGTAACGTTTACTGTCCCTTTAAAGTTTTGTGTTGTACATCCATTAAAATGGTTGCACCTGAGTGAAGGCCATCACAAAAACAATATACTGTACTTGACACAGTTAAACATATTTTTCAATGCTAGGGTCTATCTGAGCCAACTAGTTCCTCATTCCTGTCATTATGGTGTGAGAATTTACTTCCTTATGTTATAACCTATCCTTACCTTATTCCATCATAATTTTTACATCCATCTTTAAATGTTTCCTGTTTAAAGGAATAGTCTAGTCAAAATTAAAGATTCATGATTCAGATAGAGCTTGATACTTTAAGCAACTTTTCAGTTTACTCCTATTATCAATTTTTTCTTCGTTATCTTGGTATCTTTATTTGAAAAAGCAAGAATGTAAGCTTACGAGCCGGACTATTTTTGGTTCTTCATCTGGGTAGCGCTTGCTGACTGGTGGCTACATTTAGAAAAATGGGCCGGCTCCTAAGCTTACATTCTTGCTTTTTCAAATAAAGATGCCAAGAGAGAGAAGAAAAATTAATAATTGTAAATTAGAAAGTTGCTTAAAATTGCATGTTCTATCTGAATCATGAAAGTTTAATTTTGACTAGACTGTCCCAATGCATTCTAAATGCCACTCAGTTATGTTTTTTAATAAATATTTACATGGACTAACTGCAACTAGAGCACACAAAATTATTTTTCTGCTCATGTTTTAACTGCTCTCAAAGTAAAAATATATCACAGCCACATTAGCACGCATATTACAAGATGAAAGTAAAAAGTTAGCTCGGAAACGAAAGACTGAGGCGCTCTAACTTCAGGTACTTCTCCCCTTAGACTTCTATGGGACACACTGTAAAAACAACAAACAGTTACTGCTCATGCGCTAACCCGACACCAACTGGGCTAAACCTGAAGTGAGATAGGAATACTTGAATAACAACAAACAGTTACTGCTCATGCGCTAAACCGACACCAACTGGGCTAAACCTGAAGTGAGATAGGAATACTTGAAATTCACATGTTCTTAACATAGAAAAAAACATTTTTATTTAAATATATATATTTCTATATATTATATTATATTTGATATATTTTGTGTTTTATTGCATTGAAATAAACTTTGTAGCAGAAGCACTGCCAACAGAAGAAAACTGCAATCCCAAAGATGCCAGGTTTTCAGAGGAATCCATGGACTCTGCCCTGAACACTGTAAATCCCCCAAGTCCTTCTCAAAACACAGGAGAGTACCGTAATATGAGCAGTGCGCCAAGCTATTACAGGGGCTCCTTGCAGCCTGTGACTGCTACCTCAAACACAACTCCCCTTCCCCGGAGATCATCCTCAAGTTCAGCTGGCAACAGCTGCTTTTACGATGCAGACAGGAATCATATGCACAGGAGGATAGAAGGTAAATATCCCTAGAGCTCATAACCTGTCAACACTTTAAAAATAGTAGCACAGCAGCAATTATTAACCTTGTTGCAGACACAGCTATATTAAGTTTAATTAAAAGTTTTCATTAGTGTCTGATATGAAGAGGAACATCAATTGATGCAAATTTTCAAGATAACTCATCCACATGATAAAATAACTAACATTGCAGTCATCCTGGAATTTTTTGATTTCTTTTCTCATTAAACAATGATAAATGTTCCAGATCATCTTTTGTTCTGTGGAAATCGTCATTGTTATTTTTTTATATATTTATATATATATATATATATATATATATATATATATATATATATAACCATCCAATTAAAGAAAATTTAATTTCCACTAAAAAATATATTTTCTCCAACATTGGTGTGTCCGGTCCACGGCGTCATCCATTACTTGTGGGAAATATTCTCCCCCACAGGGAAAGGCAAGGAGAGCACACAGCAAGAGCTGTCCATATAGCTCCCCCTCTGGCTCCGCCCCCCAGTCATTCTCCTTGCCGCTCTGAACAAGTAGCATCTCCACGGGGATGGTGAGGAGTTTGTGGTGTTAGTTGTAGTTTTTTATTCTTCTATCAAGAGTTTGTTATTTTAAAATAGTGCTGGCTTGTACTATTTACTCTACAACAGAAAAGTGATGAAGATTTCTGTTTAAGAGGGCTATGATTTTAGCACAAGTAACTAAAATCCATTTCTGTTACCACGCAGGACTGTTGAAACCAGAGAACTTCAGTTGGGGGTAACAGTTTGCAGACTTATCTGCTTCAGGTATGACTAGTCTCCTTCTAACAACACAGGCTAATGCTAGATGACAGTCATTTTTCCCCTCAGGGAAAACGGTAAGCCATTTTCTCCAACATAGGTGTGTCCGGTCCACGGCGTCATCCTTACTTGTGGGATATTCTCTTCCCCAACAGGAAATGGCAAAGAGCCCAGCAAAGCTGGTCACATGATCCCTCCTAGGCTCCGCCTACCCCAGTCATTCTCTTTGCCGTTGTACAGGCAACATCTCCACGGAGATGGCTTAGAGTTTTTTAGTGTTTAACTGTAGTTTTTATTATTCAATCAAGAGTTTGTTATTTTGAAATAGTGCTGGTATGTACTATTTACTCAGAAACAGAAAAGAGATGAAGATTTCTGTTTGTATGAGGAAAATGATTTTAGCAACCGTCACTAAAATCCATGGCTGTTCCACACAGGACTGTTGAGAGCAATTAACTTCAGTTGGGGGAACAGTGAGCAGTCTCTTGCTGCTTGAGGTATGACACATTCTAACAAGACGATGTAATGCTGGAAGCTGTCATTTTCCCTATGGGATCCGGTAAGCCATGTTTATTAAGATCGTAAATAAGGGCTTCACAAGGGCTTATTAAGACTGTAGACTTTTTCTGGGCTAAATCGATTCATTATTAACACATATTTAGCCTTGAGGAATCATTTATTCTTATCGGCAGGCACTGTTTTAGACACCTTATTCTTTAGGGGCTTTCCCAAATCATAGGCAGAGCCTCATTTTCGCGCCGGTGTTGCGCACTTGTTTTTGAGAGGCATGACATGCAGTCGCATGTGAGAGGAGCTCTGATACTTAGAAAAGACTTTCTGAAGGCGTCATTTGGTATCGTATTCCCCTTTGGGCTTGGTTGGGTCTCAGCAAAGCAGATACCAGGGACTGTAAAGGGGTTAAAGTTAAAAACGGCTCCGGTTCCGTTATTTTAAGGGTTAAAGCTTCCAAATTTGCTGTGCAATACTTTTAAGGCTTTAAGACACTGTGGTGAAAATTTGGTGAATTTTGAACAATTCCTTCATGTTTTTTCGCAATTGCAGTAATAAAGTGTGTTCAGTTTAAAATTTAAAGTGACAGTAACGGTTTTATTTTAAAACGTTTTTTGTACTTTGTTATCAAGTTTATGCCTGTTTAACATGTCTGAACTACCAGATAGACTGTGTTCTGAATGTGGGGAAGCCAGAATTCCCATTCATTTAAATAAATGTGATTTATGTGACAATGACAATGATGCCCAAGATGATTCCTCAAGTGAGGGGAGTAAGCATGGTACTGCATCATTCCCTCCTTCGTCTACACGAGTCTTGCCCACTCAGGAGGCCCCTAGTACATCTAGCGCGCCAATACTCCTTACTATGCAACAATTAACGGCTGTAATGGATAATTCTGTCAAAAACATTTTAGCCAAAATGAACACTTATCAGCGTAAGCGCGACTGCTCTGTTTTAGATACTGAAGAGCATGACGACGCTGATAATAATGGTTCTGAAGGGCCCCTAACCCAGTCTGATGGGGCCAGGGAGGTTTTGTCTGAGGGAGAAATTACTGATTCAGGGAACATTTCTCAACAAGCTGAACCTGATGTGATTACGTTTAAATTTAAGTTGGAACATCTCCGCATTCTGCTTAAGGAGGTATTATCCACTCTGGATGATTGTGACAAGTTGGTCATCCCAGAGAAACTATGTAAAATGGACAAGTTCCTAGAGGTCCCGGGGCTCCCAGAAGCTTTTCCTATACCCAAGCGGGTGGCGGACATTGTTAATAAAGAATGGGAAAGGCCCGGTATTCCTTTCGTCCCTCCCCCCATATTTAAAAAATTGTTTCCTATGGTCGACCTCAGAAAGGACTTATGGCAGACAGTCCCCAAGGTCGAGGGAGCGGTTTCCACTTTAAACAAACGCACCACTATACCCATAGAGGATAGTTGTGCTTTCAAAGATCCTATGGATAAAAAATTAGAAGGTTTACTTAAAAAGATGTTTGTTCAGCAGGGTTACCTTCTACAACCAATTTCATGCATTGTCCCTGTAGCTACAGCCGCATGTTTCTGGTTCGATGAGCTGATAAAGGCGGTCGATAGTGATTCTCCTCCTTATGAGGAGATTATGGACAGAATCAATGCTCTCAAATTGGCTAATTCTTTCACCCTAGACGCCACTTTGCAATTGGCTAGGTTAGCGGCTAAGAATTCTGGGTTTGCTATTGTGGCGCGCAGAGCGCTTTGGTTGAAATCTTGGTCAGCTGATGCGTCTTCCAAGAACAAGCTACTTAACATTCCTTTCAAGGGGAAAACGCTGTTTGGCCCTGACTTGAAAGAGATTATCTCTGATATCACTGGGGGTAAGGGCCACGCCCTTCCTCAGGATCGGCCTTTCAAGGCAAAAAATAAACCTAATTTTCGTCCCTTTCGTAGAAATGGACCAGCCCAAAGTGCTACGTCCTCTAAGCAAGAGGGTAATACTTCTCAAGCCAAGCCAGCTTGGAGACCAATGCAAGGCTGGAACAAGGGAAAGCAGGCCAAGAAACCTGCCACTGCTACCAAGACAGCATGAAATGTTGGCCCCCGATCCGGGACCGGATCTGGTGGGGGGCAGACTCTCTCTCTTCGCTCAGGCTTGGGCAAGAGATGTTCTGGATCCTTGGGCGCTAGAAATAGTTTCCCAAGGTTATCTTCTGGAATTCAAGGGGCTTCCCCCAAGGGGGAGGTTCCACAGGTCTCAGTTGTCTTCAGACCACATAAAAAGACAGGCATTCTTACATTGTGTAGAAGACCTGTTAAAAATGGGAGTGATTCATCCTGTTCCATTAAGAGAACAAGGGATGGGGTTCTACTCCAATCTGTTCATAGTTCCCAAAAAAGAGGGAACGTTCAGACCAATCTTAGATCTCAAGATCTTAAACAAGTTTCTCAAGGGTCCATCGTTCAAGATGGAAACCATTCGAACTATTCTTCCTTCCATCCAGGAAGGTCAATTCATGACCACAGTGGATTTAAAGGATGCGTATCTACATATTCCTATCCACAAGGAACATCATCGGTTCCTAAGGTTCGCATTCCTGGACAAGCATTACCAGTTCGTGGCGCTTCCTTTCGGATTAGCCACTGCTCCAAGGATTTTCACAAAGGTACTAGGGTCCCTTCTAGCTGTGCTAAGACCAAGGGGCATTGCTGTAGTACCTTACTTGGACGACATTCTGATTCAAGCGTCGTCCCTTCCTCAAGCAAAGGCTCACACGGACATTGTTCTGGCCTTTCTCAGATCTCACGGATGGAAAGTGAACGTGGAAAAGAGTTCTCTATCTCCGTCAACAAGGGTTCCCTTCTTGGGAACAATAATAGACTCCTTAGAAATGAGGATTTTTCTGACAGAGGCCAGAAAAACAAAACTTCTAGACTCTTGTCGGATACTTCATTCCGTTCCTCTTCCTTCCATAGCGCAGTGCATGGAAGTGATCGGTTTGATGGTAGCGGCAATGGACATAGTTCCTTTTGCGCGCATTCATCTAAGACCATTACAACTGTGCATGCTCAGTCAGTGGAATGGGGACTATACAGACTTGTCTCCGAAGATACAAGTAAATCAGAGGACCAGAGACTCACTCCGTTGGTGGCTGTCCCTGGACAACCTGTCACAAGGGATGACATTCCGCAGACCGGAGTGGGTCATCGTCACGACCGACGCCAGTCTGATGGGCTGGGGCGCGGTCTGGGGATCCCTGAAAGCTCAGGGTCTTTGGTCTCGGGAAGAATCTCTTCTACCGATAAATATTCTGGAACTGAGAGCGATATTCAATGCTCTCAAGGCTTGGCCTCAGCTAGCGAGGGCCAAGTTCATACGGTTTCAATCAGACAACATGACAACTGTTGCGTACATCAACCATCAGGGGGGAACAAGGAGTTCCCTAGCGATGGAAGAAGTGACCAAAATCATTCTATGGGCGGAGTCTCACTCCTGCCACCTGTCTGCTATCCACATCCCAGGAGTGGAAAATTGGGAAGCGGATTTTCTGAGTCGTCAGACATTGCATCCGGGGGAGTGGGAACTCCATCCGGTAATCTTTGCCCAAGTCACTCAGCTGTGGGGCATTCCAGACATGGATCTGATGGCCTCTCGTCAGAACTTCAAAGTTCCTTGCTACGGGTCCAGATCCAGGGATCCCAAGGCGGCTCTAGTGGATGCACTAGTAGCACCTTGGACCTTCAAACTAGCTTATGTGTTCCCGCCGTTTCCTCTCATCCCCAGGCTGGTAGCCAGGATCAATCAGGAGAGGGCGTCGGTGATCTTGATAGCTCCTGCGTGGCCACGCAGGACTTGGTATGCAGATCTGGTGAATATGTCATCGGCTCCACCTTGGCAGCTACCTTTGAGACGAGACCTTCTTGTTCAGGGTCCGTTCGAACATCCGAATCTGGTTTCACTCCAGCTGACTGCTTGGAGATTGAACGCTTGATCTTATCGAAGCGAGGGTTCTCAGATTCTGTTATCGATACTCTTGTTCAGGCCAGAAAGCCTGTAACTAGAAAGATTTACCACAAAATTTGGAAAAAATATATCTGTTGGTGTGAATCTAAAGGATTCCCTTGGGACAAGGTTAAGATTCCTAAGATTCTATCCTTCCTTCAAGAAGGATTGGAAAAAGGATTATCTGCTAGTTCCCTGAAGGGACAGATTTCTGCCTTGTCTGTGTTACTTCACAAAAAGCTGGCAGCTGTGCCAGATGTTCAAGCCTTTGTTCAGGCTCTGGTTAGAATTAAGCCTGTTTACAAACCTTTGACTCCTCCTTGGAGTCTCAACTTAGTTCTTTCAGTTCTTCAGGGGGTTCCGTTTGAACCCTTACATTCCGTTGACATTAAGTTATTATCTTGGAAAGTTTTGTTTTTAGTTGCAATTTCTTCTGCTAGAAGAGTTTCAGAATTATCTGCTCTGCAGTGTTCTCCTCCTTATCTGGTGTTCCATGCAGATAAGGTGGTTTTACGTACTAAACCTGGTTTTCTTCCAAAAGTTGTTTCTAACAAAAACATTAACCAGGAGATTATCGTACCTTCTCTGTGTCCGAAACCAGTTTCAAAGAAGGAACGTTTGTTGCACAATTTGGATGTTGTTCGCGCTCTAAAATTCTATTTAGATGCTACAAAGGATTTTAGACAAACATCTTCCTTGTTTGTTGTTTATTCCGGTAAAAGGAGAGGTCAAAAAGCAACTTCTACCTCTCTCTCTTTTTGGATTAAAAGCATCATCAGATTGGCTTACGAGACTGCCGGACGGCAGCCTCCCGAAAGAATCACGGCTCATTCCACTAGGGCTGTGGCTTCCACATGGGCCTTCAAGAACGAGGCTTCTGTTGATCAGATATGTAGGGCAGCGACTTGGTCTTCACTGCACACTTTTACCAAATTTTACAAGTTTGATACTTTTGCTTCTTCTGAGGCTATTTTTGGGAGAAAGGTTTTGCAAGCCGTGGTGCCTTCCATTTAGGTGACCTGATTTGCTCCCTCCCTTCATCCGTGTCCTAAAGCTTTGGTATTGGTTCCCACAAGTAAGGATGACGCCGTGGACCGGACACACCTATGTTGGAGAAAACAGAATTTATGTTTACCTGATAAATTACTTTCTCCAACGGTGTGTCCGGTCCACGGCCCGCCCGGGTTTTTTTAATCAGGTCTGATAATTTATTTTCTTTAACTACAGTCACCACGGTACCATATGGTTTCTCCTATGCAAATATTCCTCCTTAACGTCGGTCGAATGACTGGGGTAGGCGGAGCCTAGGAGGGATCATGTGACCAGCTTTGCTGGGCTCTTTGCCATTTCCTGTTGGGGAAGAGAATATCCCACAAGTAAGGATGACGCCGTGGACCGGACACACCGTTGGAGAAAGTAATTTATCAGGTAAACATAAATTCTGTTTTTCTTTCACCTCAGCAAAAAAGATAACAGGCTTCCCCTTTTTGATTTTTATGCTGGTAGACACTGTCAGGGGCCAAATCGATTGTTTTTTATTACAATATGATGGCAATTGAAATGTTTTATAAGCTCATATACACTTGGGAACGTTTTTTATTGATCTGGCTTTGCTTTAGACACCTAAATCTAGTCAGGAAGGCCCCTTCACTCTAGTGTACTGAGGGAGGAGGCCTCATTTTGGCACTAAAGTTAATTTCAAGGCAGTGCATGCAGTTCCATGTGAGAGGGTCCTGTGGCTCAGAAAGTGACTCCAGAAGGCTTATTTCTGTGGATGATTGACCCCTAAGAAAGGTAAAAGCTGCAGCAATGCTGTAAGCAGGGATTGTGGTGTATAAAAACGGTTAAATCCAACAATTAGCTAGAGTCTCCATATTTGCTGTGCAATACTTTCTAAGCATTAAGACACTGGGGTCCAAATTTCAGAAAAATCGGATATTGCCTTCATAGTTTTTTGAACATTCAGAAATAAAGTGTCATTTTATTATTTAAAGAGACAGTAACGTTTTTGTTTAAAATCGTTTTTATTGCATTGTTTGCCTGCCTAAATCTGTTTAACATGTCTGTGCCATCAGATAACCTATGTTCTGTCTGTGTAGAGACAAATGTGGTTCCCCCTTCGAGTGTTTGTGATAATTGTGCCATAGCGTCCAAACAAAATGAGGACAGCTCTGTTACATTTCATAATGTTGCCCAAGATGATTTATCTAATGAAGGTAGTGGGGATAGTTCTACATCCTCTCCTTCTGTGTCTACACCAGCTTTGCCCGTGCAGGCGACACCTAGCGCGCCAGTGCTTATTTCTATGCAACAATTAACAGCAGTAGTGGATAATTCTATAGCAAATCTTTTATCCAAACTGCCAGCAGTTCAGAGAAAGCGTGATTGTTCAGCTTTAAATACAGATAAAAGGGATGAACAATCAGACGCTGATGATGCTTTATCTATTTTACCCTCACATCAATCGGAATTGGCTGTGAGGGAAGGGCTGTCTGAGGGTGAAATTTCAGACTCAGGAAAAATTTCTCAACAGGCAGAACCTGATATAGTAGCATTTAAGTTTAAGCTAGAACATCTCCGCGCTTTGCTAAAGGATGTATTAGCTACTCTGGATGACTGTGATTCTATGGTAGTACCAGAGAAGTTGTGCAAATTGGACAAATTTTTAGAGGTCCCAGTGCACGACGACGCTTTTCCAATACCCAAAAGGGGAGCGAACATAGAAGAAAAGGAGTGGGAGAAGCCAGGTGTACCCTTTGCCCCACCTCCTATATTTAAGAAAATGTTTCCCATAGTAGACCCTAGAAGGGACGCAGGGCAGACGGTCCCGAAGGTTGACGGAGCTGTTTCAGCACTAGCGAAGCGCACCACTATTCCTATAGAGGACAGCTGCGCTTTCAAAGAGCCTATGGATAAAAAATTGGAAGGATTGCTTAAAAAGATTTTTGTTCAGCAAGGGTTCATCCTTCAACCAGCTACGTGTGTTATTACTGTCACTTCAGCGGCGTCCTTTTGGTTCGAGGAACTAGAAAGGTCGCTCCAGAAAGAGACTTCCTATGAAGAAGTCATGGACAGAATTCACGCATTAAAATTAGCTAATTCCTTTATATTGGATGCCGCCTTTCAAATAACGAAATTGGCGGCGAAAAACTCAGGTTTTGCTATAGTAGCGCGGAGGGCGCTTTGGCTGAAATCCTGGTCGGCAGATGTGTCGTCCAAGACTAAGTTACTTAATATTCCTTTCAAGGGTAAGACCCTTTTTGGGCCGGAATTGAAGGAAATTATTTCAGACATCACTGGGGGTAAGGGCCATGCCCTCCCACAGGATAGGCCTTTTAAGGCTAAGAACAAGTCTAATTTTCGTTCCTTTCGCAATTTCAGGAACGGAACGGCTAATAACTCCACTGCCGCTAGACAAGAAGGTAACGTGGCCCAGCCCAAACCCGCTTGGAAGCCCATGCAAGGCTGGAACAAGGGTAAACAGACCAAGAAACCTGCTGCTGCTACCAAGACAGCATGAAGGGGTAGCCCCGATCCGGGACCGGATCAGGTAGGGGGCAGACTATCTCTCTTCGCTCAGGCTTGGGCAAGAGATGTTCCGGATCCCTGGGCACTAGAGATAGTCTCCAAGGGATACCTGCTAGAGTTCAAGGGACTTCCTCCAAGGGGAAGGTTCCACCTGTCTCACTTATCTTCAGACCAGATAAAGAAACAGGCATTCTTACATTGTGTAAGAGACCTATCAAAGATGGGAGTGATAAACCCAGTCCCCTCCGGGGAACAAGGTCTAGGTTTTTACTCAAACCTGTTTGTGGTTCCCAAAAAAGAGGGAACTTTCAGGCCAATTCTGGATTTAAAGATATTAAACAAGTTCCTAAGTGTTCCATCCTTCAAAATGGAAACCATTCGAACAATCTTGCCGACAATCCAGCAGGGTCAATATTTGACTACCGTGGATCTAAAGGATGCGTATCTGCATATTCCAATCCACAAAACTCATTATCAGTTCCTGAGGTTCGCCTTTCTGGACAAACATTACCAGTTCGTGGCTCTTCCATTCGGTTTAGCCACCGCTCCCAGAATGTTCACAAAGGTGCTAGGGTCCCTTCTAGCGGTCCTAAGGCCGAGGGGCATCGCTGTAGCACCTTATCTAGACGACATCCTAATCCAAGCGTCGTCTCTTTCCAAAGCAAGGGCCCACACAGACATTGTGTTGGCTTTTCTCAGATCTCACGGGTGGAAGGTGAACATAGAAAAGAGTTCACTGTCACCGTCCACAAGGGTTCCTTTTCTGGGAACAATAATAGATTCTGTGGAAATGAAGATCTTCCTGACAGAAGTCAGAAAGCTAAAGCTTCTAAACGTTTGTCGAGTTCTTCATTCTATTCCTCAACCCTCCATAGCTCAGTGCATGGAAGTAATAGGACTAATGGTCCCAGCAATGGACGTGGTTCCTTTTGCTCGAATTCATCTAAGACCATTACAGCTGTGCATGCTCAATCAGTGGAATGGGGACTATACAGACTTGTCTCCCCAAATTCAAGTAGACCAGGTAACCAGGGACTCACTTCTCTGGTGGTTGACCCAGGATCACCTGTCTCAGGGAATCAGTTTCCGCAGACCGGAGTGGGTCATCGTCACGACCGACGCCAGCCTCTTGGGGTGGGGCGCGGTCTGGGACTCCCTGAAAGCTCAGGGCCTATGGTCTCGGGAAGAGTCGCTTCTCCCGATAAACATTTTGGAACTAAGAGCAATATTCTATGCGCTCCTGGCTTGGCCTCAGCTAGCGGAAGCCAGGTTCATAAGATTTCAGTCGGACAACATAACGACTGTTGCGTACATCAATCATCAGGGGGGAACAAAGAGTTCCCTAGCGATGAAGGAAGTAACCAAGATTATCCAATGGGCAGAGAATCACTCCTGCCATCTATCTGCTATTCACATCCCAGGAGTAGACAACTGGGAGGTGGACTATTGAGTCATCAGACTTTCCATCCGGGGGAGTGGGAACTCCACCCGGAGGTCTTTGCTCAGTTAACCCAATTATGGGGCATTCCAGACATGGATCTAATGGCGTCCCGTCAGAATTTCAAGATTCCTTGCTACGGGTCCAGATCCAGGGATCCCAAGGCGACTCTAGTGGATGCATTAGTGGCGCCTTGGTTGTTCAACCTAGCGTATGTGTTTCCACCGTTTCCTCTCCTTCCCAGGCTCATAGCCAGGATCAAACAGGAGAAGGCCTCGGTGATTCTGATAGCTCCTGCGTGGCCACGCAGGACTTGGTATGCAGACCTGGTGAATATGTCATCGGCTCCACCATGGAAGCTACCTTTGAGACAGGATCTTCTAGTACAAGGTCCATTCGAACATCCAAATCTAGTTTCTCTGCAGCTGACTGCTTGGAAATTGAACGCTTGATTTTATCCAAGCGTGGGTTTTCGAATTCTGTGATAGATACTCTGGTCCAAGCCAGAAAACCTGTGACTAGAAAGATTTACCACAAAATATGGAAAAAATATATCTGCTGGTGTGAATCCAAGGGATTCTCCTGGAGTAAGATTAAAATTCCAAAGATTCTCTCCTTTCTCCAAGAAGGTTTGGATAAAGGGTTGTCAGCTAGTTCTCTAAAAGGACAGATTTCTGCTTTATCTGTCTTGTTACACAAACGACTGGCAGCTGTGCCAGATGTACAAGCTTTTGTTCAGGCTTTGGTTAGAATCAAGCCTGTTTACAGACCCATGACTCCTCCTTGGAGTCTAAATTTAGTTCTTTCAGTTCTTCAAGGGGTTCCGTTTGAACCTTTACATTCCATAGATATTAAGTTATTATCTTGGAAAGTTCTGTTTTTGGTTGCTATTTCTTCTGCTAGAAGAGTTTCTGAATTATCTGCTTTGCAATGTAATCCACCCTATCTGGTTTTCCATTCAGATAAGGTTGTTTTGCGTACTAAGCCTGGTTTCCTTCCAAAAGTTGTTTCCAACAAGAATATTAACCAGGAAATAGTTGTTCCTTCTCTGTGTCCGAATCCAGTTTCAAAGAAGGAACGTTTATTACACAATTTAGATGTTGTTCGTGCTTTAAAGTTCTACTTAGAAGCAACAAAAGATTTTAGACAAACCTCATCTTTGTTTGTCGTTTACTCTGGTAAGAGGAGAGGTCAAAAAGCTACTGCTACCTCTCTCTCTTTCTGGCTGAAAAGCATTATCCAATTGGCTTATGAGACTGCCGGACGGCAACCTCCTGACCGAATCACAGCTCACTCTACTAGGGCTGTGGCTTCCACTTGGGCCTACAAGAACGAGGCTTCTGTTGATCAGATATGTAAGGCAGCGACTTGGTCCTCTCTGCACACTTTTGCCAAATTCTACAAATTTGATACTTATGCTTCTTCGGAGGCTATTTTTGGGAGAAAGGTTTTGTAAGCCGTGGTGCCTTCCATTTAGGTAACCTGATTTGCTCCCTCCCTTCATCCATGTCCTAAAGCTTTGGTATTGGTTCCCACAAGTAATGGATGACGCCGTGGACCGGACACACCAATGTTGGAGAAAACAGAATTTATGCTTACCTGATAAATTACTTTCTCCAACGGTGTGTCCGGTCCACGGCCCGCCCTGGTTTCCTAATCAGGTTGAAATTTTTTTTCTTTATACACTACAGTCACCACGGCACCCTATAGTTTCTCCTTTTTCTCCTAACCGTCGGTCGAATGACTGGGGGGCGGAGCCAGAGGGGGAGCTATATGGACAGCTCTTGCTGTGTGCTCTCCTTGCCTTTCCCTGTGGGGGAGAATATTTCCCACAAGTAATGGATGACGCCGTGGACCGGACACACCGTTGGAGAAAGTAATTTATCAGGTAAGCATAAATTCTGTTTCCTCTCCTTATGTTTTAGTTATATTTGCCAGATGCAGGCTCAAAGGGGACAGTAAACGTTCAGAATAATGTTATATAATTCTGCACACCGTGCAGAATTATATAACATTATTTTAGCTGTAACTTCAAAAATGAAAAGTCTTTCCAGATTTTTAAGTGTAAAGTTGGACTCCGCTTCAGGATCTACTGAGCGGGTCTTGGATATCCAAAGCGCTTTGCAAACTTTCTGGCTAGTCACAGCACGCCCGGTCGCGCTATTGGACTAAATGTAGCTCGCTCCTGCTACTAGACCAGTGTGCGTAATTATATAACATTATTCTGAATGTTTACTGTCCCTTTAAAGAGACATTAAATGCAAACTGGAAACTGTAGCTTCATATTGGAGAAGCATTTTGCTATGAATAATGCAGCTTTTGTTTATCAAATGAGTATATATAGGTTATGCTTTTTTTCCCACTGATTTTACTATATCCCAGAACAAAATGAGTCTTGTTAACCAACTACAGCCCTTTCCACCTTTTTGTAGTATGAAGGTAGATTGTGGTTCATTTATATAGTAGGAGAAATATAAAAGACTCCTACTGTGAAGTGATGGTAAACTTGACATGCTTTCAAATCAGGTCTGGAATCTAAGTGTTATAACATCATTCCAATTACTAGTGGGATATTCAACTCCTGGCCAGCAGGATGAGGCAAAGAGCACCCCAGCAAAGCTTTTAAGTGTAACTGTCAATGGAGGTTGTGCGAAGTTGGTGTCTGAAGATTTTAATCCTTTTATGGGTACTTTTCCCTGCAAGCAAGGATTGGGGTCTAGCTGTGTCCATGTCACTCTCTTGAGTAAGAGTAGTGGTGGCTTTTAGCAGTTAAAAGGCGGCAAGGAAGTCTTTGCTTTACTTTTAACACTTTGCTACCCCATTGTAGAAAGTCAGAGTTAGTTACTCTGTTCTTTCTTTTCCTACAGGTCTATGACAGGGACAGTGAAGCTCCTGCCACACCTAAGGATCAGCATCTATCATGCAATTGGATCTAAGGTACCTTTGCCTTCTAGGTACAGAAGGACAGCAGGACTTAAGAGGTTAAACCTCTCTTTCATATTTGTTTGTTCTGGGACACAATAATCCTTTTTTTGTTTTTAAAAAAGAGAGGATTCATATGGGGACATTATATTTGGCACATAGTATGAATTGGCACTCAGCATGAGACATGACTTTGGCTAAGGGATGTATGGGGTTAACAGTAAAGGATATACTTTATTATGTAACCTAGGTCTTAATATTATTTTTAAAGCAGGATCTTAAATGCAGGACAAGAGAAGTCCTATTGACTATTAAGGCTTATTTTATTATACAAAGAGCAGTGCCGTTGTGAGTATAAACAAGTGAGCCGTTTTTAAAACAGTTTTTATCTTTGCGCCCTTTTTACACTGCTAAAAAGTATTGTTCAGTATTATGTGATCCTGCTCACGTGATGCCCGCACTTCCGGTTTAGCGGAGCGGTGCTGTTGTGAGAATAGTAGCTTTCTCCAACATTGGTGTGTCCGGTCCACGGCATCATCCATTACTTGTGGGAATATTCTCTTCCCCAACAGGAAATGGCAAAGAGCACAGCAAAAGCTGCCCATATAGCCCCTCCTCGGGCTCCGCCCCCCAGTCATTCTCTTTGCCGCTCTGAACAAGTAGCATCTCCACAGAGATGGTGAAGAGTATGTGGTGTTTAGTTGTAGTTTTTTATTCTTCTATCAAGAGTTTGTTATTTTAAAATAGTGCCGGTTTGTACTATTTACTCTAAAACAGAAAAGGATGAAGAGTTCTGTTTAAAAGAGGAGTATGATTTTAGCAGCAGTAACTAAAATCAATTGCTGTTCCCATGCAGGACTGTTGAGCCCAGAGAACTTCAGTTGGGGGGAACAGTTTGCAGACTTTTCTGCTCAAGGTATGACTAGTCCATTTTCTAACAAGACTGTGTAATGCTAGAAGACTGTCATTTTCCCTCTTTGGGATCGGTAAGCCATTTTCTTAGACTCTTAACAGAATGAAGGCTTATTATGGGCTATATACTGGTTGACACTCTTGTGGGCTAAATCGATTGATCCAGTTTCAAAGAAGGAACGTTTGTTACACAATTTAGATGTGGTCAGCGCTTTAAAGTTCTATTTAGATGCAACAAAGGATTTCAGACAAACTTCATCTTTGTTTGTCGTTTACTCTGGTAAGAGGAGAGGACTAAAAGCTACTGCTACTTCTCTTTCTTTCTGGCTGAAAAGCATCATGCGATTGGCTTATGAGACTGCCGGACGGCAGCCTCCTGAACGAATCATAGCTCACTCTACTAGGGCTGTGGCTTCCACATGGGCCTTCAAGAACGAGGCTTCTGTTGATCAAATATGTAAGGCAGCGACTTGGTCTTCTCTGCACACTTTTGCCAAATTCTACAAATTTGATACTTATGCTTCTTCGGAGGCTATTTTTGGGAGAAAGGTTTTGCAAGCCGTGGTGCCTTCTGTCTAGGTAACCTGATTTGCTCCCTCCCTTCATCCGTGTCCTAAAGCTTTGGTATTGGTTCCCACAAGTAATGGATGACGCCGTGGACCGGACACACCAATGTTGGAGAAAACAGAATTTATGCTTACCTGATAAATTACTTTCTCCAGTGGTGTGTCCGGTCCACGGCCCGCCCTGGTTTTCTAATCAGGTTTGAAAAATTTCTTTCTCTATACACTACAGTCACCACGGCACCCTATAGTTTCTCCTTTTTTTCTCCTAACCGTCGGTCGAATGACTGGGGGGCAGAGCCCGAGGAGGGGCTATATGGGCAGCTTTTGCTGTGCTCTTTGCCATTTCCTGTTGGGGAAGAGAATATTCCCACAAGTAATGGATGACGCCGTGGACCGGACACACCGTTGGAGAAAGTAATTTATCAGGTAAGCATAAATTCTGTTTTTATTATGGAGGGAGCTCCAGTGTCTTCTCGTATCTTGTGATATTTGTTTACATCATCTACACAGGGCAAGGATTTAGGAGGAAAGGATTTCCTCTTACTAGTAAGATATCTCTCTTGGCGGTAGGAGCCTCAGATAATCTGAGTTTTTTTTTCTAGAAAGCCTTCTTTGTTATTTTTATTAAAATTTGAATTCTAATTTTCATTTATAAGATTTTATAGTCTGCTTCATTTTATTTTGCTTACTTTTAAAAATTACTTGTGGGATCCGTTTATTTTCAGCTATGGACTCTGAACAGGATCAGTCCATTTCTATGGATACATATTTACTATGTTTATAAGCCAAAATTGTCCTGCCTATGCAATTTTGCTCCTCTTGTTTAACTAAGACTTTAAAACTTAATGATAAATTACTTTCTTCTGAGCCTTCTGTTTCTCAGGATAATGCTGTGCGTGAAATGCCTCAGCTTTCTCCTCAAACGTCCCAAGCCTTAATTGTTTCTTATAATGGGCCTTCTGTGTCCTCTCATCCACCTGGGGGTGTGTATTTACCTTGGGATTTTGCCGCTCAGATTTCATCTGCAGTAACTGTGACTTTGTCAGCTTTCCCTTCTTCAGGTAAGCGTAAGAGAAAATCTAAACATCTGCCTGATAGTAAGGCTTCTGACTCTAGGTCGGCATTAGCCAATCTTTCTCTGATATCTGATGAGGAGAATACTTCAGTAGCTTCTGAAGGTGAAATCTCAGACTCTGACACTTCAGCAGAAAAATCTTCAGAATCTGGACGACTCTGAAACTTTGGTTGCTGTCAACCCCACAAAGTCTTTTAAGTTGGATAGAGTTTATGATTCCCCATCTTCTGAGGAGGTTTATCCTCTCCCTAGGAAGATGTCTGAAATTATTGCTCAGGAATGGGATAAGCCAGGGGTTCCTTTTTCCCCTTCCCCTGTTTATAAGAAGATGTTTCCTGTTGATGACTCTCTTCGTGACTCATGGCGCACTGTTCCTAAAGTAGAAAGAGCTACTTTTGCTAAGAGAACTACCATTCCTATAGAGGATAGTTGCTCTTTTAAGGACCCAATGGACAAGAAGCTAGAGGCTTACTTAAAAAAGATGTACATCCTTCAAGGGTTACAGTCACAACCTGAATCGAGTATTGCTATGGTTGCGGGATCAGCATCTTATTGGTGCGATGCATTGTTTGATCTTATTATAGAGGAAACTACAGTAGAGATCCAAGATAGGATCAAAGCTCTCAGATTGGCCAATACCTTTATCTGTGATGCCAACATGCAGATAATTTGTCTGGGAGCTAAAATGTCTAGCTTCATGGTACTAGCCCGCAGGGCTCTGTGGTTAAAATCTTGGTCGGCCAATGTCTTTTCTAAGGCCAAGCTTTTGGCTTTATCTTATAAGGGAAAGACTCTGTTTGGAGCTGGTCTGGCAGAGATCATTTCAGAGATTACGGGTGGAAAGGGATCTTTCCTACCTCAGGACAAGAAGATTAGACCTAGAGGTCATCAGACTTCTAATTTTCGTTCCTTTCGTAAGGGACAAAAGTCCTCCTCTTCAAAACCAGATCAACCCAGATCCACTTGGAAATCCAACCAGCCCTGGAGCAAGGGACTGACTCTAAATCAGCATTAAGGTTCCGCCCCCAATTCCAGTGTGGATCAGGTGGTGGGCAGGCTGTTTCTTTTTTTGTCAAGCCTGGATACGCGATGTCCCAGACCCTTGGGTGGTGGACATAGTATCCCAGGGTTACAGAATGGGATTCAAGTCTTGCCCTCCAAGGGGCAGATTTCTCCTGTCAAGACTATCCTCAAACCAAATAAAGAAGGACGCCTTCTTAAACTGTGTAAAAGGCCTATACTCTCTGGGAGTAATTGTTCCTGTCCCTCTAAGAGAACAGGGTCTAGGATTCTATTCAAATCTATTTGTGGTTCCCAAAAAGGAGGGAACTTTTTGGCCCATTCTAGACCTCAAGTGTCTCAACAAATTCCTCAGGGTCCCATTTTTCAAGATGGCAACTATTCGTTCCATTCTTCCTTTGGTACAGGAAAGTCAGTTTATGACGACCATAGACCTGAAGGACGCATACCTTCATGTTCCCATTCACTGGGAACACCATCAGGAACACCATCAGTATCTGAGGTTTGCCTTTCTGGACAAGCACTTCCAATTTGTTGCACTTCCTTTTGGTCTGGCCTTGGTTGCCAAAATATTCACAAAGGTTCTGGGGGCACTATTGGCTGTGATTAGATCCCAGTGAATTGCTGGGATGACATCTAGGTTCAGGTGACATCTTTTCAACTAGCCCAATCTCATACAGAGATGCTATTGTCTTTTCTACGTTCCCACGGGTGGAAGGTGAATTTGGAAAAAAAGTTCTTTAGTTCCATCTACCAAAGTGCGTTTCCTAGGGACTATACTAGATTCAGGTCAGAGGTCAGAAATATCAAAATTCTTGCTTCCTGCCTTTCTCTCCAGTCTGCCTTTCGTCCATCTGTGGCTCAATGCATGGAGGTGATTGGTCTGATGGTGGCATCCATGGACATCATTCTTTTTGCTCGGTTCCATCTACCACCACTGCAACTTTGTATGCTCCATCAATGGAAAGGAGATCATCCGCATTTATCACAGAAGATAAATCTGTACCCTCTAACAAGAGACTCTCTTGTGGTGGGTGTCACACAAACATCTGTCTCTGGGCACTTGTTTTCTAAAACCATCCTGGGAAATTGTGACTACGCCAGACTGTCAGGTTGGAGAGCTGTTTGGGGTCTTCTAAAGGCTCAGGGCCTGTGGTCTCGGGAAAAGTCCTCTCTATCCATTAACATCTTGGAGTTGAGAGCTATCTTCAATGCCCTATCAGTGTGGCCTCAACTGTCGTTGGTCCGGTTTATCAAATTCCAATCGGACAACAACACCTCAGTGGCTTACATCAACCACCAGGGAGGGACTCAGAGTTCCTTAGCCATAAAGGAGGTGACTCACATTCTGCAATGGGCGGAAGCCGACGATTGTCTTCTATCTGCCATCCACATTCCAGGAGTGGACAACTGGGAAGCAGATTTTCTGAGCAGACAGATCTTTCATCTCGGGGAGTGGGCTCTCCATCCTGAAGTGTTCTCTCAGATATCCCTGAAGTGGGGGATTCCAGAGTTGGATCTGATGGCGTCCCGCCAAAACGCCAAGGTTCCAAAGTACGATTCAAGGTGAAGAGATCCTCAGGCCGTTCTGATAGATGCTCTAGTGGTTCCTTGGAAGTTTTCTCTGGCTTATCTGTTTCCCTCGTTTGCTCTCCTTCCATGAGTCATTGCTCATATCAAACAGGAGAAAGCATCGGTGATACTAATAGCTCCTGCCTGGCCTCACAGGATCTGGTTTGCTGATCTGGTAAGGATGTCATCTCTACCTCCTTGGAGGTTACCTCAGAGGAAAGACCTTCTACTTTAGGGTCCCTTCCTCCATCCAAACCTAGATTCTCTGAAGCTAACTGCTTGGAGATTGAACGCCTAGTTCTGTCTAGACGTGGTTTTTCTGAAGCGGTCATTGAAACTATGATTCAGGCTCGAAAACCGGTTACTCGCAAGATTTACCATAAGATATGGAGTAAGGGTTTATCAGTCAGTACCCTAAAGGGTCAGATTTCTGCATTATCTATCATTTTGCACAAACGTCTGGTAGGTCTACCAGATTTTCAAGTCTTTGTACAGGCTCTGGTTAGAATCAGGCCTGTGTTTAAACCTGTTGCTCCCCCGTGGAGCCTTAATTTAGTTCTTAAGGTTTTGCAGCAGGCTCCGTTTGAGCCAATGCACGTTGTTGATTTAAAATGGTTATCCTGGAAGGTTTTGTTTTTTGTTACCATTTCTTCTGCTTGCAGAGGGCCTAAGCTTTCAACTCTGCAGTGTGATTCCCCGTACCTTATTTTTCATGCTGATAAGGCGGTCCTTCGTATTAATTTGGGGTTTCTCCTTAAGGCGTTATTGGATCGAAACATTAATCAGGAAATTGTTGTTTCTTCTTTTTGTCCTAATCCTTCTCAAAAGGAACATCTTTGGCATAACTTGGATGTTGTGCGGGTTTTAAAACTCTACTTGCAAGCTACTAAAGATTTTCGGCAATCTTCTGCCCTGTTTGTTGTTTTCTCTGGAAAACGTAAGGGTCAGAAGGCCTCTTCTACTTCGCTGTCTCTCTGGTTGAGAAGTTTGATTTGTTTGGTTTATGAGACTGCTGGACAGCAGCCTCCTGAGAGAATTACGGCTCATTCCATTAGGGCTGTCTCCTCTTCTTGGGCTTTCAAAAATGAAGCTTCTGTGGATCAGATTTGCAAGGCGGCAACATGGTCCTCTCTACATACTTTTCCAAATTCTACAAATTTGATACTTTTGCCTCTGCCGAGGCTTCTTTTGGGAGAAAGGTTCTTCAAGCGGTGGTGCCTTCTGTTTAGGTCCTCCTGCCTTTTTTCTCCCTCCCTGTTCATTTCATGTCCTCTAGCTTGGGTATTGGTTCCAACTAGTAATTGGAATGATGTTGTTGACTCTCCATGTCATAGAAAAGAAAAAAAATTTATACTTACCTGATAAATTTCTTTCTTTCTGGACATGGAGAGTCCACGACCCCACCCTCTTTTTTTAATTATGATTCAGCAGTTTTTTTTAGTTAACCTCAGACACCTTTTCACCCCTGTGTTTTTCTTCCTTTTCCATTTCCTTCTGCTGACTGACTGAAGGTTATGGGTAAGGAAGTTACACTTAACAGCTTTGCTGGGGTGCTCTTTGCCTCCTCCTGCTGGCCAGGAGTTGAATATCCCACTGGTATTTAGGAATGATGTCATGGACTCTCCATGTCCGGAAAGAAATAAATTTATCAGGTAAGCATAAATTTTGTTTTTAGAGGGACTTTATTTGATCACTTCTAATAAAGATGCTCTGTAACTAACTTTTTAACATAGCCGTGCCATTTTAATACCCCGCATTCTGACCATCCATTTCAAAACTCATATTTTTTGTGAGCAAACACTTTGATCTGTTCTCCAATCATCCATCTAGCCGTACAGAACAGAACAGTTCAAACCATTAGCTCACAAAAAATATTAATGTTGAAGTGCGCTGCCGGATTACATGGTATTAGGAAGTTACAGTGCATCTTTATTAGAAGTGGTCATTTAAAGTCCCTGTAAAATATTGCTTAGATTCCAGACCTGATTTGAAAACATGTCTAGTTTACCATCACTTTAAGGGTGGTACCAAGTAATTAAAAATAAGGTGTTTTAAGCAAGCATATACATTTATATTCTCCACTCTATAACTAAATTTATATTTCTAATTACGTGTTTATACGCATATATATCAATAGTACGTATTAATATCCTTAATGGTTTGCAGTCCATAGGTTCTAAAAAGGCTGCCTGCTACCTATACTTATTGTTGTTGTGCAAGCACATATTGCTGATTTCTGGTAATGTGTTGCACACCGTTGGATACACCTAAACCGTATATTATCATCACTGCTGTTGCAAGTAATGATTTTGCTGGTCACAAGCAGCATCTATAATTGACCTAAAATAAATTACAAGGCTGCAGAGAATGTGGGAGACATGGGGTAAGTGTTTGAAGCTGAAAGCTAATAACACTGTGGACATAGAAAAAATGTTTTATTACCTTTATCAAAATAATGAATACATTATTTAAGCATCTCCCTCCTTAGCTGCCAGTTCTACTACAGGACCAGAGCTTCACTCCTCAGATCGAGAAACTTCAAAAGGGCATAATAAGGATCCATCGACTTGGTCAATTGATGATGTCATACGTTTTATAAAGGAAGCAGATCCCCAGGCATTAGCACCGCATGCTGAACTCTTCAGGAGACATGTAAGATAATTAAAAAAAATAATAATAAATGTAACTTTGGTATTCAATAAAGAGTATTATGCAAACAAAATAAAGTTTCATCATTCCCTCCTGCCCTCCACGCCTCTGTCTTCACCCCTCCCTACGACCAACTATGGGCCGGATTACAAGTGGCGCACTAATAAAAGCGCAGGTTGCTATACGCAATATTGCTGAAGCGTGCAAATAGTGGGAGGCTGCTTTCGGTGGGTGGCCGCGATATTTTTTTATTTTTAGTGTAGTTATAGCGCAGGTGAAAAAAATGAGCATGCCACTTTTAATCTGACTTCATGTCTCTATCTCTACCCCTCCCTCTTGCTCACCGTGTCTCCATCTTTACTCCCTCTCTCCCAGCTGCCCACTCACCGCATCTCTGTCTTTACCCCCTCTCTAACAAATGTCAACCGCAGTCTTTGTCTTTACTAATAGATGTATAATGGTTTCACTGTTTTCTTCACCACGAACAGGAAATTGATGGAACAGCCCTTCTGTTACTTAGAAGTGATATGATAATGAAATACATGGGACTGAAACTTGGGCCTGCACTGAAGCTTTGCTACCACATTGAAAGACTCAAGCAAGGAAAATATTAAGGGGTACAATAAATCTAAAATAGCTCCTGGAGTTTTATCTGTTTACAAAACTAGGGGTTTGTTCTACTATTCCACCTCTTGCCTATAGTTTCTACAGAATACCTCATCTGTAATGATATACACACTAAATACTATTTTATATATTAGTGTTCAGTATATTTACTTGTTTTTGTGAAAACTATATATTGCAAAAAAAAATATGTTTTGTTATTTAAAAACTGGTATTTTATATTTTTAGGAAACCAAAAGGCTTAATTCCAAATTAGCAGATACAGAGAACTTGCTAAAATAAAGTCACTGAACAAGACCAGAATTACAACAAAGATGTTGAGAAGCAAAACACTCAGTTAATATATTGCTAAGCAATTTTACCTAACACACTCAATGACTTAAGGTTCTTGTTTTCTGAGCCCAAATATGTTTTCTCTACATTCCTAAAAGATTACAGTAACATGATTGAATTGTAAACTAATGTGACATTTGTTAAAACATCAGATTGTTCCTATTTATTTTTAAATGTCCTCAAAATGTGATTTATTTTTTATTTTGTAATGCAGGCTTGTGATAGCCTTCTTTATGGCTTTTGATTTATTTTTTCTAATTCCTTTAAAGGGATAGGAAAGTCAAAATTAAACTTGTATGATTCAGATAGATCATGTCATTTTAAGACACAACATTCTCTTCTATTTTCAAATGTGCTGCGTTCCCTGGGTATCTCTTGTTGAAAAAGAATACGCATATATCCTAAACTAGTGGGAGCTAGCTGCTGATTGGTGCCTGCATACATTTGTCTCTTGTGATTGGCTGACTAAACGTGTTCATCTAGCTGCCATTAGGCAATGCGGTTCCTTCAGCAAAGTATAACAAGAGAACAAAGCAAATTTGATAATAGAAGTAATTTGGAAAATTGTTTAAAATTGGTTGTTCTCTACAAGTCATGAAATTAAATTTTGGGGTTTCCTGTCCCTTTTAACCAGCAAGTCTGTAAATATTCCATACATCATTGTAAAACAAATGTATCTCCTTGTAAAATACTCTTTGTAGACAATAATTTCCACTATTCTCAGGAGAAAACCATTGGGGGGGGGAAACCTCTGTTGATTTTCTTCAAGTTTATTATCCCTCTCAGGTCTCAACTGACAAAAAGCAGATTTGTCCCAGAATTATGTAACACATGAATAGCCTTTCATTAAAAAAAATCCAAAATACCTCATTTGCAGAGTAAAACAATAATTACCTCATAAGCCAAGCCATCTTCTTCGGCGCAGCAGTTTTTTAACTAGCGTGCCATGGTCTCACTGTCTAATCTTAGCACACTCAATAGTGCTATTCTCCTACATGTAGTGCACTCCTGCCCTAGGTAAAGCTGTCCGCTAGTTTACCTAGTGCAAGCGCATGCTACATGTAGTTGAATGGCTCAATCAGGGGCACTGTGATTAGACATGGAGCCTGTGATGCGCTAGTGAAAAAAAAACTGCCGCACTGAAAGAGGATGTCTTCTCTTATGAAGTATTGTTTTGCCCTGCAAATTAGTTATTTTGGGGGGGGGGGGGGGGATTAAAAGGAAAGGCTATCTATGTGTAACATAATTCTGCATATATATTATATATTAGAGAATAATGTAACATCTAGGACAATGTTTACTGTCCATTTAATAGTGATAGGTTTTAATTTTGTGCACACATGAAGTCAAACTCTGATAGAACTTTGGTTGACAGTATTCTTCTTGTTCACATTCGTTACTCTCCATTTTAAGTTTTACATTCCTTTGGCTAGTTAGTAGGTTAAGATGTCCTACATAAAATCCAGAACCATTATCTTATTCTCCAATAATTTCTATCATATAGAATTTAATACTAAGTCATATAATTTGATAGACTTCAGAAGCTTGCTAAGCCTGGTCAATTGACAGTTAGGTATAATACACAGTAAGAGTTCACTTCATTGTTCTACTGTGTTAGTGCATAGAATTCATGCATAATAACATTGAATGTATGTGAAAAAATGTTTAGATACTTAACCACAGTAGTAGGCAGTAAAGTAACTTGATCTCTACTTTAAATATATTCTTCATATACTATATTCATATACTACTGCAAGATGTACTGATGCACTAACATACTCAGATATGTCTTGGGTAGTTCCAGATTTTGTTTATATTACTCTTGGCGATTAATGAAGACTAGAGTTGTGAACCAAAGTTCTAAAGGCTTTTCTATTTTTCAATGAATTTATGGTATGAAATCATGCTAAGTAGATAATTGAATGGATCTCTACTACCTTTCAAGATGTGATTGGCACAGTTTGTTGTGTTTTATTAACTTTGATTCTAACAAACACTTATATGGAAAACATTACATTGATTCACAAAGAGTATCTTTTAAAATATGACTTTACTCTTGTGCAGCTGCCTGCCCTGTTGGTGATGTAATCATTTAAAAGAAGTTGATATTCATTCTTTTCAAAGAAAATATTGTGTTTTAGCTATGATTAGAGTACATCACTGGTGTTAAAGTTACCTATTGACCTCAAGACAGAGCACTTTTTACAGCTCTATAACCAGGAAAATTTTTCTTTTCGCCCAGCACCATTTAAGAGTAAAAAAGCAGGTTCATTTCTCAAAGATGGTTTATAAGACGACTTAAAAACCAAAATTATTTATTTACGAAAACAGTAAAAATCTAAAAATGACCCATGCACTCTGGGTCACCTCAGGAAAAGTGCCTCTTATGGCAGATTGCTTCTTTTTTTTAAAACCTTGTGCAAAACCACCTCAGTATAAATCAATCTGCTATTGTATCAGAATATTAAAAGTTGGAGTCGAAACAAAGAACCCCTTTGGTAAAATTCTTCATATTCATAAGACCTACAAAAAAGACTACATCATCCCATATGCAATAAATAGAAATGACTTGGTCCTGTACAAAAAAAGGCGGAAGGTTTTATTTCTAATTTTATAATGCCAAAAAAGAAGGGACCATATGGCCCAGTTTTGAACTAAACATTTATTATTTCATGTATGTGCAAAAGAACTAGTTTAAAATGCCAAGGCCATATTTCTTTCTAATGACACGGTAAGTCCACAGATCATCATAATTACTGTTGGGAATATCACTCCTGACCAGCAGGAGGAGGCAAAGAGCACCACAGCAAAGCTGGTAAATACCACTCCCTTACCCACAACCCCCAGTCATTCTCTTTGCTTGTATCAGTTGCAAGGAGGGGTAAATTTAGGTGTCTAATTCTTCAATCAAGAGTTTGTTATTTCTCCTGTTAAGTGTAGTCAGTCCACGGGTCATCCATTACTTATGGGATATTAACTCCTCCCTAACAGGAAGTGCAAGAGGATCACCCAAGCAGAGCTGCTATATAGCTCCTCCCCTCTACGTCATACCCAGTCATTCTCTTGCACCTAACTAATAGATAGGACGTGTGAGAGGACTGTGGTTATTAAAATTAGTTTTTATTTCTTCAATCAAAAGTTTGTTATTTTAAACAGCACCGGAGTGTGTTGTTTTTTTCTCAGGCAGCATTAGAAGAAGAATCTACCTGAGTTGTGTATGATCTTAGCGGACGTAACTAAGATCCATTTGCTGTTCTCGGCCATTCTGAGGAGCGAGGTAACTTCAGAACAGCGGACAGCGGGCAGGGTTCACCTGCAATGAGGTATGTTGCAGTATATTATTTTCTAAGGAATGGAATTGACTGAGAAAATACTGCTAATACCAATATAATGTAAGTACAGCCTTAAATGCAGTAGTAGCAACTGGTATCAGGCTGTTATGTATGTATGTTGGCACTAAAGTATTTCTGGGGAATGGCACTTCACTTAGAAAATACTGTATATATATAACTTATAGCCTCTCTGCAGTGAAAGCGACTAGCAACAGGCTTTTTATTAACATTTCATATATTTATATTTAAAACGTTTACTGGCATGTTAATCGTTTTTTCTCTGAGGTACTTGGTGAAAAAATTTTATGGGCATTATTTTTCCACATGGCTGTCGTTTGTTTTGAATAAAATCAGTTTACTGAGCTTCCCCACTGTTGTATTATGAGTGGGAGGGGCCTATTTTGGCGCTTTTACTGCGCAGTAGAAATTCAGTCACAAGTCTTCCTGTTCTCCCTGCATGATCCAGGACGTCTCTACAGAGCTCAGGGGTCTCCAAAACTAGTTTTGAGGGAGGTAATCACTCACAGCAGACCTGTGAGACTGTGCTTTGACTGTGATAAAAACGTATATATTTTTATTGTTATCCGTTTTTTGGTATTAAGGGGTTAATCATCCATTTGCTAGTGGGTGCAATCCTTTGCTAAATTAATGAATTTAATGTGAAAATTTGGTTTCTATAACTAATCCGGTTCATTGTTATTTCAACTGTGACAGTTTTGTGTGCTTCTTAAAGGCACAGTAACGTTTTTTATATTGCTTGTAAATTTATTTGAAAAGTATTTTCCAAGCTTGCTAGTTTAATTGCTAGTTTGTTTAAACATGTCTGACATAGAGGAATCTCTTTGTGCAATATGTTCAAAGGCCAATGTGGAGCCCAATAGAAATTTGTGTACTAATTGCATTGATGCTACTTTAAGTAAAAGCCAATCTGTACATGTAAAGAAAATTTCACCAGACAACGAGGGGGAAGTTATGCCGACTAACTCTCCTCACGTGTCAGTACCTGCATCTCCCGCTCAGGAGGTGCATGATATTGTGACGCCAAGTACATCAGGGCGGCCTTTACAAATCACTTTGCAAGACATGGCTAATGTTATGACTGAAGTTTTATCTAAATTGCCAGAACTTAGGGGTAAACGCGACCACTCTGGGGTGAGAACAGAGTGCGCTGAAAATACTAGGGCCATGTCTGATACTGCGTCACAATTTGCAGAACATGAAGACGGAGAGCTTCATTCTGTGGGTGACAGATCTGATCCAAATAAACTGGATTCAGACATTTCAAATTTTAAATTTAAGCTTGAGAACCTCCGTGTGTTACTAGGGGAGGTATTAGCGGCTCTGAATGATTGTAACACGGTTGCAATCCCAGAGAAAATATGTAGGCTGGATAAATATTTTGCGGTACCGACGTGTACTGACGTTTTTCCTATACCTAAAAGGCTTACAGAAATTGTTAACAAGGAGTGGGATAGACCCGGTGTGCCTTTCTCACCCCCTCCTATATTTAGAAAAATGTTTCCAATAGACGCCACCACACGGGACTTATGGCAGACGGTCCCTAAGGTGGAGGGAGCAGTTTCTACTTTAGCTAAGCGTACCACTATCCCGGTGGAGGATAGCTGTGCTTTTTCAGATCCAATGGATAAAAAGTTAGAGGGTTACCTTAAGAAAATGTTTGTTCAACAAGGTTTTATATTGCAACCCCTTGCATGCATTGCGCCTGTCACGGCTGCGGCGGCATTCTGGTTTGAGTCTCTGGAAGAGACCATTAGCTCAGCTACATTGGATGAGATTACAGACAAGCTTAGAGTCCTTAAGATAGCTAATTCTTTTATTTCTGATGCCGTAGTACATTTAACTAAGCTTACGGCTAAGAGCGCTGTGGCTTAAATCCTGGTCAGCTGATGTGACTTCTAAATCTAAATTGCTTAACATACCTTTCAAGGGGCAGACCTTATTCGGGCCCGGTTTGAAAGAAATTATCGCTGACATTACTGGAGGTAAGGGCCATGCCCTGCCTCAAGACAGAGCCAAACCAAGGGTTAGACAGTCTAATTTTCGTGCCTTTCGCAACTTCAAGGCAGGAGCAGCATCAACTTCCTCCGCTCCAAAACAGGAAGGAACTGTTGCTCGCTACAGACAGGGCTGGAAACCTAACCAGACCTGGAACAAGGGCAAGCAGGCCAGAAAACCTGCTGCTGCCCCTAAGACAGCATGAAGTGAGGGCCCCCGATCCGGAAACGGATCTAGTGGGGGGCAGATTTTCTCTCTTCGCCCAGGCTTGGGCAAGAGATGTCCAGGATCCCTGGGCGTTAGAGATCATATCTCAGGGATATCTTCTGGACTTCAAAGCTTCTCCTCCAAAAGGGAGATTTCATCTTTCAAGGTTGTCAACAAACCAGATAAAGAAAGAGGCGTTTCTACGCTGTGTACAAGATCTTTTACTAATGGGAGTGATCCACCCGGTTCCGCGGTCGGAACACGGACAAGGGTTTTACTCAAATCTGTTTGTGGTTCCCAAGAAAGTAGGAACCTTCAGACCAATCTTGGATTTAAAGATCCTAAACAAATTCCTAAGAGTTCCATCGTTCAAAATGGAAACTATTCGGGGGGGCGGAGCCAACTATCACAGAGGAAAGACGTGCTATTTCTGAGCTCCTGAGATCTGGGTATTAAAATAACTATCTATGGTATATTAAGAACTTTTATATTTTGCCTATCAAGCTCTTAAGATGGGAGAACCTTCTGCACACCTTATTTCTATCCTTGAGGGACTGATTGTCAAAGCTAACAATCATTTTGGAAGTCTAAGAGCCAGCATTGTGGAGCTCCGCAGCCAAGATGGCGCTGCTCACCTACTCAGACATGACACCCACATGGCTGACTTTTCATCTACTCTACACTCGTCTGAGGCACTACAAGAAAAGCACGCCAGTAGACACCCAGCTACAATTCTACCCGGCATCAGTATGCCACAAAAATGTCTAGCTGATCTGGTCCAAATAGAGGCAGCTGTGTCTAAGTCAGCGGGACAAGTGCAGGCCGCGGTACAACTGAACTCCCTGCTCCTTCGCCCTCCCTGCCTAGGTCAGCCAATAACGCCAACATCCAGCATTGTTGAGGATGCAAGCAACAAAGAGAAGTACTGTGGGCAACTAGAAGTGTCCCTTCGTTCATCGGTTGAGACGGCCCGACATGAAGGTGAGGTTAGCCCGGAAGCCATTGGTCCCTACATCTGCTCTATAGCTCCCATCCAGGGAGACCCGCTAGTTGACCGAGCCACACTTGGTATCGCTAATGATATGGCCCAGAGAGCAAGCGCCGAAGAGTCCACGCATAGCACTGCGGCCACACGGAGCTACAGCTACTGCATTGAGGAGCCGGTACCTCCCTCTATACTAGCGCAGAAACTGTCCCGCTTGCGCTGTCCCCTGGACCGAGGAGGGGCGATTCACTTCTGTGGCTGGGACGTGGAGCCCTTTGATCTCCTGGTCTCCCGCGGAGGCCCTGTGTCAGAACTGTTGAGATATGGTTCACTCATTCTGAGTTCTACTTCACTCACTATATTGGAACAGTTATTCATCTACAGGGTGAGAGCTTTCTGGGCTGAGGGGGTCGGGTGAAGCAGCGTTACATCTTGCAGTAAGCAGGGAACACACACCCCATAGAATGAAGACTTCATACCACCGAATTACATTTTCTGGACACTTGTCAACTGTATTATTGATTTGTTAGTGTTACATTATACTTATTTGACATGCTGACTAAACCGCATGGCTGACTGTCTGAATGATTTTATGCTTCCTAGTTCACTATATGCTTTTTATTCTCGTTACTACCCTCCATTCACCAATGCTAACTATTTCATTTATTGCCTCAATTGAGGGTTCCTCCACTATGGTAGCTCATCCTGCTTAAGCTGGAGATTTTTCATCTGTTTTTTTTCTTTCTTTTTTTTTTTTTTTTTTTACTGCTCCCTTAGAGTGTCAGGTTGTATGTATCACTGCTTTATATTCACCTTGCACTCTTAGAGTTAATAATACTTTAAAACTTCCTGCTAATGAGTTATGTATAGGATCAGCCTAGGTGTTTATAAGATATGTAAATGATCTTGCAACCAATATGGCAATATACCCTTTAGACATAATTGTTCCCTAGATGTTGGATTACACATATATGCCACTCATTGTTGTCTATGGAAGGATGTTCTGTTTTGCACAAGTAGTTTTATATTATAGTTGCTTTAGTTTACTCATAGACAGATCTCTTACCCTTAATGTTATATTTTGTAAGTCTCTGTAAGCCTCTAATATATACTACCAAGCAGTAGGGGGGGAAAAAATAAAATAAAAAGATAATAAAAAGAGAAAAAAAAAGGGAAAGACAGAGAGGAAGAGATGGCCGTTACCTAGCGGCATATATACATATAAATCAGATGTAGTGCCTACCTTCCCACATAAGCACCTAGAATTAGTGTAATGGATTTCATCCTAAGCAACACTCTCAGGCTATTCTTTAGCCCATCTAGAAGGAGGAGTTCCGATCAAACCATTATCTCATACCAGTCCTATAACAAATGAGCATATACATATCTGTTATATTGCAGATCCTCCCACATATTGAACTGACTCTTTATATATATGCTACTATATAAAAGCAGACCCCCCAATATCACAGTCATCATATAGCCTGAGCTTTTGAAAATTACTACTCATCGGTCTGTGCTAATGTAGTTTATATATGTAATATGTTTATTCTAGCTTTATAAGGTCTATACAAATATGCCCCTCTAGAGGAAAATCTTTGCTTTCACTATCCACATATCTATTGTGAGATATCTGTAATTCTAATTAATGTGCCTCCTTGTTATTAACATGAACATTCCCTACAGAGACTATCACCCTTGCTTTATGGAATATGGGATGTCTTTATAGTGCGCTGCCCCATACCCATTTTCACAATATTACCTAAGTAAGTAACAGTATGGTATAAGTGGATGATCCAGGGTTTCCCCTGCAGTTAGGAGCTTACAATTTACCATAGTTACGCTTTTTTTTTCTTTCTTTTTTTCTCTTAAATATTAGCACGCAATCCTTTCCTTCTTATGATATATCTATGTTAGCAGGCATGATGCAATTTTTTATTTTTTTTCAAATGTCTATAACGTATTACATCTATGGCATGGTTACAATCTGGTATATCTACTGCAACAGGCTGAGGATGACGATATTTTTACAGTCACTTTGTCCGACAACAAATGCAGCAAGTTTTTCTATATGCTAGTACGCACATGTTAATGGATTCTTCCTGTACTCGTAACTAGACAACTGTTGACCCTTTTCGCTGTTATTAACCAGTTGCTACCCATACCGGTTATTATACTGTAAGTTTTAGGTTATATGTACTTTCTACCTTAGGCTCATACATACACTAAAACTGAGAATGTGCTACTTCTAGCCTGAGCAGTGTAATATAGTTTTATAGCAGTAGCCGCTATCTACTAGCAAACATTCATGCTCTTCATTCCTTACATAACATATTGCTATACATAGTTATCTACTCAACAGACCGCTTAGGCAGTATGTACATTGTGCTTATACTTTCATTTTTATTTGTTAACTGGCATTGCCGCTATATCAGCACAATAGGGTTCATTTGTAAGCAATTACTGCTGATGCGGGTAGAATATTTGGGCATATCCGGCTGGAGCTTACCCTTAACCTAATATGATTTGCAATTATGTGTAAGAATGCATGTAGTACAAATGACCTTCTGTATTGCTAATTTTGAAGCCCCACCTGGGTATAGTTAAGTTAGAGATATCACATATAGCTCACTAATTATATAGCACACTCATATGCTCTGAACTCTTCTTTATACTTTTTTATGCGTTTATATAAGCCACTAACCTATGTATGTATTACTAACTCTAGATGAGATATTCCTTTATAGACCCCTAGTCACATTAAGATGTTAATAGTGATATGACCTTCATTTACAGTGTCTCATATAACCAGTTTCCCGATAACATTCTTCCAGAGGTCCCCCTAAAATGTAGATCATATGTGTT
The DNA here is from genome assembly GCF_027579735.1 of Bombina bombina. Taxonomy (NCBI): domain Eukaryota; kingdom Metazoa; phylum Chordata; class Amphibia; order Anura; family Bombinatoridae; genus Bombina; species Bombina bombina. The sequence goes on from NC_069501.1 coordinate 660,544,326, forward strand.
TTACGATGCCTAACTGTAGATATATATTTATGTGTTTACTCTTATGGCTCCGCCCTCCAATTCTCCCCTCATATTGATAGCGGTGCTTACCCGCTGAATATCCCCTCCCCCTATAACATATACACATTTCTGCTCTTGGTGTAGCTCATACAGAGCTATCTATCTGACCTCCAGTTGCTTACTACATCCACAAGCCGTTAGGCCTTATACTTCAGATTTCAATAGGTCAGACACTCATACTAACTTATTATAAAATTGAGGTTCCATCTGCCTAACTATTGCGACTTGTATCATCGTTGAATTATTGTGTTCAATTGTATTTATAACTTTCTTTTGCTCCAAAAGGCGGTTTATGTTTTATGTTCTATGTATATTATGTAAAACCTCAATAAAAAAATATTTAAAAAAAAAAAAAAAATGGAAACTATTCGGACAATCTTACCCATGATCCAAAAGGGTCAGTACATGACCACAGTGGATTTAAAGGATGCGTACCTTCACATACCGATTCACAAGGATCATTATCGGTACCTAAGGTTTGCCTTCCTAGACAGGCATTATCAGTTTGTAGCTCTTCCCTTCGGGTTAGCTACTGCTCCAAGAATCTTCACAAAGGTTCTGGGTTCTCTTCTGGCGGTACTAAGACCGCGAGGAATATCGGTAGCTCCGTACCTAGACGACATTCTGATACAAGCGTCAAGTTTCCAAGCTGCCAAGTCTCATACAGAGTTAGTACTGGCATTTCTAAGGTCACATGGGTGGAAGGTGAACGAAGAAAAGAGTTCTCTATTGCCACTCACAAGAGTTCCTTTCTTAGGGACTCTTATAGATTCGGTAGAAATGAAAATTTACCTGACAGAGGACAGGTTAACAAAACTCCTAAATGCTTGCCCTGTCCTTCTTTCCATTCCACACCCGTCAGTGGCTCAATGCATGGAGGTAATCGGTTTAATGGTAGCGGCAATGGACATAGTTCCCTTTGCACGCCTGCATCTCAGACCACTGCAATTGTGCATGCTAAGTCAGTGGAATGGGGATTACTCAGATTTGTCCCCTATGCTGAATCTGGATCAAGAGACCAGAAATTCTCTTCTATGGTGGCTCTCTCGGCCACATCTGTCCAAGGGGATGCCCTTCAGCAGACCAGATTGGACGATTGTAACAACAGACGCCAGCCTGCTAGGTTGGGGCGCTGTCTGGAATTCCCTGAAGACTCAGGGATCATGGACTCAGGAAGAGAGTCTCCTTCCCATAAACATTCTGGAATTAAGAGCAGTTTTCAATGCCCTTCTAGCTTGGCCTCAGCTAGCAACTCTGAGGTTCATCAGGTTTCAGTCGGACAACATCACGACTGTGGCTTACATCAACCATCAAGGAGGGACAAGGAGTTCCCTAGCGATGATGGAAGTCTCAAAGATAATTCTCTGGGCAGAGTCTCACTCTTGCCACCTATCAGCGATCCACATCCCAGGCGTGGAGAACTGGGAGGCGGATTTCCTAAGTCGCCAGACTTTTCATCCGGGGGAGTGGGAACTTCATCCGGAGGTCTTTGCCCAAATACTTCGGCGTTGGGGCAAACCAGATATGGATCTCATGGCGTCTCGCCAGAACGCCAAGCTTCCTTGTTACGGGTCCAGGGACCCGGGAGCGGTTCTGATAGATGCTCTGACAGCACCTTGGACCTTCAAGATGGCTTATGTGTTTCCACCCTTCCCGATGCTTCCTCGATTGATTGCCAGGATCAAACAGGAGAGAGCATCTGTGATTCTAATAGCGCCTGCGTGGCCACGCAGGACCTGGTATGCAGATCTAGTGGACATGTCATCCTGTCCACCTTGGTCTCTGCCTCTGAGACAGGACCTTCTAATTCAGGGTCCTTTCAAACATCAAAATCTAATTTCTCTGAAGCTGACTGCATGGAGATTGAACGCTTGATTTTATCAAAGCGTGGATTTTCGGAGTCAGTAATTGATACCTTAATACAGGCTAGGAAACCTGTTACCAGGAAAATTTACCATAAAATATGGCGTAAATACTTACATTGGTGCGAATCCAAGAGTTACTCATGGAGTAAGGTTAGGATTCCTAGGATATTGTCTTTTCTACAAGAAGGTTTAGAAAAGGGTTTATCTGCAAGTTCTTTAAAGGGACAGATCTCAGCTCTGTCCATCCTTTTACACAAACGTCTGTCAGAAGTTCCAGACGTTCAGGCTTTTTGTCAGGCTTTGGCCAGGATTAAGCCTGTGTTTAAGACTGTTGCTCCACCGTGGAGCTTAAACTTAGTTCTTAACGTTTTACAGGGTGTTCCGTTTGAACCCCTTCATTCCATTGATATCAAGCTGTTATCTTGGAAAGTTCTGTTTTTAATGGCTATTTCCTCGGCTCGAAGAGTCTCTGAGTTATCTGCCTTACATTGTGATTCTCCTTATCTGATTTTTCATTCAGACAAGGTAGTTCTGCGTACTAAACCTGGGTTCTTACCTAAGGTAGTCACTAACAGGAATATCAATCAAGAGATTGTTGTTCCATCATTGTGCCCTAACCCTTCTTCAAAGAAGGAACGACTTCTACACAATCTAGACGTAGTCCGTGCCCTGAAATTTTATTTGCAGGCAACTAAAGATTTTCGCCAAACTTCTTCCCTCTTTGTCATTTATTCTGGACAGAGGAGAGCTCAAAAAGCTTCTGCTACCTCTCTCTCTTTCTGGCTTTGTAGCATAATAGTTTAGCCTATGAGACTGCTGGACAGCAGCCTCCTGAAAGAATTACAGCTCATTCTACGAGAGCTGTGGCTTCCACGTGTGCCTTTAAGAATGAGGCCTCTGTTGAACAGATTTGCAAGGCTGCAACTTGGTCTTCTCTTCATACTTTTTCCAAATTTTACAAATTTGACACTTTTGCTTCTTCTGAGGCTGTTTTTGGGAGAAAGGTTCTTCAGGCAGTGGTTCCTTCCGTGTAAAGATCCTGCCTGTCCCTCCCGTCATCCGTGTACTTTTAGCTTTGGTATTGGTATCCCATAAGTAATGGATGACCCGTGGACTGACTACACTTAACAGGAGAAAACATAATTTATGCTTACCTGATAAATTCCTTTCTCCTGTAGTGTAGTCAGTCCACGGCCCGCCCTGTTTTTTATGGCAGGTCTAAATTTTAAATTAAACTCCAGTCACCACTGCACCCTATAGTTTCTCCTTTCTCGTTTAGTTTCGGTCGAATGACTGGGTATGACGTAGAGGGGAGGAGCTATATAGCAGCTCTGCTTGGGTGATCCTCTTGCACTTCCTGTTAGGGAGGAGTTAATATCCCATAAGTAATGGATGACCCGTGGACTGACTACACTACAGGAGAACGGAATTTATCAGGTAAGCATAAATTATGTTTTTTAAAGCAGAGCAGGTTTGCTTTGGTTTTTTGGGGGTTTAGCTGTAGTCCATGGCAGTCTGTTCAGTAGAGCAGTGGTGGCTTTTAAGCATTAGGGAACTTGTGGGGTATAATTCCCGCTGTGCCTCCCAATTAGTTTATTCTGCCCTTCTTTTAGAAAAAAGTAGGTTTACTTGGTCTTTTTTTGTTTTCCACAGGTCTATGTGAGGTAGGAAGCCTTTCAAACCTTGTGAGCTGCCCTGCTGCCGGTAAGTGCTATTTTTATTTTTCTGATATGGAGTCAGAAAAGTTTGGCACTTATGGGGTTAATTTTGGGATTTTTTTTTGTTGGGCACTGTGAGAGGATGGCTTTGTTTAGGAGTGCTGTTTAGCTCTCCTTATTTTGGCTCAGTTTTTAGTTTACTGTTAAGTGGTTACGGACTGCTTGGTTCTAAGCGAGTCACACACTTTCCTTTCCTCCCGGCGGCTGTTTGTGGTTGTATACGCTTACGATGGGCGGAGTTTACTCGGTGCAGGTTTTGCGCACTCTTTCCTAATCACTTCTGAGTACAGGAAGTGATACGCTGTCGGCTCCTGTTCCGGTGTGTGAGTTAGTCAGAACGGAGAGCGGGTGCTAGCAGTGGGGAGTCCGGATTGTTCTTTGGGCTATGTTTCATTGTCTGGTCTGGAGGAGGTCAGGTAAGCACCTCAGCAAGGCTTGTAGAGGTGCAGCAAGGGTTTAGGTTTTCTTTTTTGGTTAACGTTATTTTCTTAAAGTGACAGTAATGTTATTTTTATTTTTTTGCTGCTACATTTTTTTTATTTTTTTTATTAGAATCATAATTTGTGTGTGTGCTAAAGATGGGCCTGCAAGCTGTTACTTGCTCTTTATGTTTAGATGCTAATGTGGAGCCACCTATCCCTTTCTGTTCCTCATGTACTGAGAGAACATTACATTACAGGGATAGGATTTTTGATTCAGAGCCTTTATTATCTAAGGAGAATGATGTTCAGGAGTCTCCTGTTCAAGCTGTTCCGCAGTTTTCTCCGCATTCATCCCAATCTTTATCCTCTTCTCATGCAGTGCCCTGCGGATCGTCTCAGGTTGTTTTTTCTTTGCAGGATATGGCTACTCATATATCCTCGGCATTATCTGAGGCTTTTCCGCTTTTCCTGTGTTGCAGGGGAAGCGCAAAAGGAAATTTAAGGTTTCTGATTCTATTTCTGTTCGGTCTAATGTTTCTTCCTTTAGGTCTGAAGAGGAAGAATGTTCTGTGGCGTCTGAGGGTGAGATTTCAGATTCTGACAGTGTAATTCCTTCTTCTGATTCTGAGGTTGTTTAATTCAGGTTTAAGCTTGAGCACCTCCGTTTGTTACTCAAGGAGGTTTTGGCTACCTTGGATTACTCTGACGCGACGGTCATAGTTACTCCTAAGAAGTCTAGTAAGCTTAAAGGGACAGTCAACACCAGCATTTTTGTTGTTTTAAAAGAAAGATAATCCCTTAATTACCAATTCCCCAGTTTTGCATAACCAACACAGTTATAATTATACACGTTTTACCTCTGTAACTACCTTGTATCTAAGCCTCAGCAGACTGACCCCTTATTTCAGTTCTATTGACAGACTTGCATTTTAACCAATCAGAGCTGTCTCCATGGTAAATTCACGTGCTTGAGCTCAATGTTATCTATATGAAACACGTGAACTAATGCCCTCTAGTCGTGAAAAACTATTAAAAAAAAAACATTTAGATTAGAGGCAGCCTTCGAGATCTAAGAAATTAGCATATGAACCTCCTAGGTTTAGCTTTCAACTAAGAATACCAAGAGAACAAAGCAAAATTGGTGAAAAAAGTAAATTGGAAAGTTGTTAAAATTACATGCCCTATTTGAAACATGAAAGTTTTTTATAGACTTGACTGTCTCTTTAATAAGTTTTGACGTTCCTTCCGCGGTGGAAGTTTTTCCGGTCCCTGATCATGTTTTAGAGATTATTGCACGAGAGTGGAAGATTCCTTTTTCGCCTTCTCCAATTTTTAGGAAGATGTTTCCTATTGCTGATTTTATTAAGGGATCTTGGCAGACGGTTCCCAAGGTGGAGGGAGCAATTTCCACCCTGGCTAAGAGGACCACTATCCCTATTGAGGATAGTTGCTCTTTTAAGGATCCCATGGATAAGAAGTTGGAAGCTTTGCTCAAAAGGATGTATGTTCACCAGGGGTTTCAATAGCACCCTGCGGTGTGCATTGCTACTGTTACCAGCGCAGCAGCTTATTGGTTTGATGCGTTGTCTGATTCTATTCAGCAGGATACTCCTCTTGAGGAGATTTAGGATAGAATCAAGGCTTTGAAATTGGCCAATTCCTTTATTGCGGATGCTTCTTTGCAGGTCATCAAGTTGGGAGCAAAGATTTCTGGCTTTGCTGTTCTGGCATGCAGGGCCTTATGGTGGAAGTCCTAGTCTGTGGATGTGTCGTCTAAATCTAAGCTTTTGTCTATTCCCTACAAGGGTAAGACCTTGTTTGGACCTGGTTTGGCTGAGATTATTTCTGACATTACGGGAGGGAAGAGACATTCTCTCCCTCAGGATAAGAGGAATAAACAGAAAGGTCGGCAGAGTAATTTTCGTTCCTTTCGTAACTCCTCTGGTAAGTCTTCCTCCTCCAAGCAGGATCAGTCGAAGCCCTCTTAGAAGTCCAATCAGTCTTGGAGCAAAGGACAGCAATCTATGAAGCCTGTGGCTGACTCAAATGCAGCATGAAGGGGCTGCCCCCGTTCCGGGAATGAATCGCGTTGGGGGCAGACTTTCTCTTTTCGCTCAAGCCTGTGTCCGAGATGTTCCAGATCCCTAAGTGGTAGATATTGTGTCCCAGGGATACAAACTAGAGTTTAGGACTTTTCCTCCCAGGGGCAGATAAAAAAAAAAGGCATTCTTAAGTTGTGTTCAGGATCTTTTCAACATGGGAGTGATCGTTCCTGTTCCAGTTCAGGAGCAGGGGCTAGGTTTGTATTCCAATCTGTTTATCGTTCCCAAGAAGGAGGGAACTTTCAGACCCATTCTAGATCTCAAGTGTGCAAACAAGTTTCTCAGAGTTCCGTCTTTCAAGATGGAAACTATTCGGTCAATTCTTCCTCTGGTTCAAGAGGGTCAATGCATGACAACAGTAGATCTGAAGGATGCGTATCTGCATATTCCCATCCACAGGGATCATCACAGGTTTCTGAGATTTGCTTTTCTAGACAAGCATTTTCAGTTTGTGGCCATTCCTTTTGGTATTGCAACAGCTCCCAGGGTTTTCTCAAAGGTCCTGGGAGCATTGCTGGCGGTGCTCAGGTTGCAGGAGGTTGCGGTGGCGCCTTATCTGGATGACATTCTAGTTCAGGCGCCATCTTTTCAACTAGCAAGCTCCCACACGGAGTTCTTGTCTTTTCTGCGCTCCCACGGTTGGAAGGTGAATTTAGGAAAAAGTTCCTTGATTCCGGCTACAAGAGTGGTATTCTTGGGGACCATTATAGATTCTCTAGAGATAAAGTTTTTTTGACAGAAGCAAGGAAGTCAAAAATGTTCAATTTGTGCCTTGCTCTTCAGTCCTCTCCTCGGCTGTCGGTGGCCCAGTGTATGGAGGTTATTGGTCTGATGGTTTCAGTTATGGACATCATTCCATTTGCTCGGATTCATCTCAGGCATCTGCAGTTATGCATGCTCAGGCAGTGGAACAGGGATTATACGGATCTGTCTCCAAAGATTGTTCTAGATCAGTCCGCAAGAGATTCTCTTCTGTGGTGGTTGTCCCAGGATCTTCTTTCTTAGGGAACCTATTTCTTCTGTTATGTGTGATCAGTCCACGGGTCATCATTACTTCTGGGATATTATCTGCTCCCCTACAGGAAGTGCAAGAGGATTCACCCAGCAGAGTTGCTATATAGCTCCTCCCCTCTACGTCACCTCCAGTCATTCTCTTGCACCCAAAGACTAGATAGGAGGTGTGAGAGGACTATGGTGATTATACTTAGTTTTTATAACTTCAATCAAAAGTTTGTTATTTTACAATAGCACCGGAGCGTGTTATTACTTCTCTGGCAGAGTTTGAAGAAGAATCTACCAGAGTTTTTCTTATGATTTTAACCGGAGTAGTTAAGATCATATTGCTGTTTCTCGGCCATCTGAGGGAGGTAAAAGCTTCAGATCAGGGGACAGCGGGCAGTTGAATCTGCATTGAGGTATGTAGCAGTTTTTATTTTCTGAATGGAATTGATGAGAAAATCCTGCCATACCGTTATAATGACATGTATGTATACTCTACACTTCAGTATTCTGGGGATGGTATTTCACCGGAATTACTCTGTAAAAGTACATTAAACCTTTTAATAGGTATTTAATTCATGTTAAACGTTTTTGCTGGAATGTAGAATCGTTTGCATTTCTGAGGTACTGAGTGAATAAATATTTGGGCATTATTTTTCCACTTGGCAGTTTGCTTGTTTTGATTATGACAGTTTCGTTTCTCTTTCACTGCTGTGTGTGAGGGGGAGGGGCCGTTTTTGGCGCTCTTTGCTACGCATCAAAAATTTCCAGTCAGTTACTCTTGTATTTTCTGCATGATCCGGTTCATCTCTAACAGAACTCAGGGGTCTTCAAACTTCTTTGAAGGGAGGTAGATTCTCTCAGCAGAGCTGTGAGACTTATGTAGTGACTGTGTTTTAAAACGTTGCTCTGTGATTTTTATGTTTAAAATTTAATTAGTGTTACTTTACTAATGGGAACAAACCTTTGCTAACAAGTTGTGTTGTTTTTAAAGAGTGATGCTATAACTGTTTTTCAGTTCATTATTTCAACTGTCATTTAATCGTTTAGTGCTTCTTGAGGCACAGTACGTTTTTTGTTAAATAAGATTGTAACCAAGTTGCATGTTTATTGCTAGTGTGTTAAAACATGTCTGATTCAGAGGAAGATACCTGTGTCATTTGTTCCAATGCCAAGGTGGAGCCCAATAGAAATTTATGTACTAACTGTATTGATGCTACTTTAAATAAAAGCCAATCTGTACAAATTGAACAAATTTCACCAAACAGCGAGGGGAGAGTTATGCCGTCTAACTCGCCTCACGTGTCAGTACCTGCGTCTCCCGCCCGGGAGGTGCGTGATATTATGGCGCCTAGTACATCTGGGCAGCCATTACAGATAACATTACAAGATATGGCTACTGTTATGACTGAAGTTTTGGCTAAATTACCAGAACTAAGAGGCAAGCGTGATCACTCTGGGGTGAGAACAGAGTGCGCTGATAATTCTAGGGCCATGTCTGATACTGCGTCACAGCTTGCAGAGCATGAGGACGGAGAGCTTCATTCTGTAGGTGACGGTTCTGATCCAAGCAGATTGGATTCAGATATTTCAAATTTTAAATTTAAATTGGAAAACCTCCGTGTATTACTAGGGGAGGTCTTAGCGGCTCTTAACGATTGTAACACTGTTGCAATACCAGAGAAAATGTGTAGGTTGGATAAATACTTTGCGGGTACCGGCGAGTACTGACGTTTTTCCTATACCTAAGAGATTAACTGAAATTGTTACTAAGGAGTGGGATAGACCCGGTGTGCCGTTCTCACCCCCTCCAATATTTAGAAAGATGTTTCCAATAGACGCCACCACACGGGACTTATGGCAGACGGTCCCTAAGGTGGAGGGAGCAGTTTCTACTTTAGCTAAGCGCACCACTATCCCGGTGGAGGATAGCTGTGCTTTTTCAGATCCTATGGATAAAAAATTAGAGGGTTACCTTAAGAAAATGTTTGTTCAACAAGGTTTTATATTGCAACCCCTTGCATGCATCGCGCCGATTACGGCTGCGGCAGCATTTTGGATTGAGTCTCTGGAAGAGAACCTTAGTTCCGCTACGCTGGACGACATTACGGACAGGCTTAGAGTCCTTAAACTAGCTAATTCATTCATTTCGGAGGCCGTAGTACATTTAACCAAACTTACGGCTAAGAATTCAGGATTCGCCATTCAGGCACGTAGGGCGCTGTGGCTAAAATCCTGGTCGGCTGATGTAACTTCTAAGTCCAAATTACTTAATATACCTTTCAAGGGGCAAACTTTATTTGGGCCCGGTTTGAAAGAAATTATCGCTGACATTACAGGAGGTAAGGGCCACGCTCTACCTCAAGACAAAGCCAAAGCTAAGGCTAGACAGTCTAATTTTCGTCCCTTTCGGAATTTCAAAGCAGGTGCAGCATCAACTTCCACTGCACCAAAACAGGAAGGAGCTGTTGCTCGTTACAGACAAGGCTGGAAACCTAACCAGTCCTGGAATAAGGGCAAGCAGGCCAGAAAACCTGCTGCTGCCCCTAAGACAGCATGAACCGAGGGCCCCCGATCCGGGACCGGATCTCGTGGGGGGCAGACTCTCTCTCTTCGCCCAGGCTTGGGCAAGAGATGTCCAGGATCCCTGGGCGCTAGAGATCATATCTCAGGGATACCTTCTAGACTTCAAGTTATCTCCCCCAAGAGGGAGATTTCATCTGTCAAGGTTGTCAACAAACCAAATAAAGAAAGACGCGTTTCTACGCTGTGTACAAGATCTATTATTAATGGGAGTGATCCATCCGGTTCCGCGGTCGGAACAAGGACAAGGGTTTTACTCAAACCTGTTTGTGGTTCCCAAAAAAGAGGGAACTTTCAGGCCAATCTTGGATTTAAAGATTCTAAACAAATTCCTAAGAGTTCCATCGTTCAAGATGGAAACTATTCGGACAATCTTACCCATGATCCAAAAGGGTCAGTACATGACCACAGTGGATTTAAAGGATGCTTACCTTCACATACCGATTCACAAAGATCATTACCGGTATCTAAGGTTTGCCTTCTTAGACAGGCATTACCAGTTTGTAGCCCTTCCATTCGGATTGGCTACGGCTCCAAGAATCTTCACAAAGGTTCTGGGTGCCCTTCTAGCGGTTCTGAGACCGCGAGGAATTTCGGTAGCTCCGTACCTAGACGACATTATGATACAAGCTTCAAGCTTTCAAACTGCCAAGTCTCATACAGAGTTAGTTCTGGCATTTCTAAGGTCGCATGGATGGAAAGTGAACGAAAAGAAGAGTTCTCTCTTGCCTCTCACAAGAGTTCCATTCTTGGGGACTCTTATAGATTCTGTAGAAATGAAGATTTATCTGACAGAAGACAGATTAACAAAGCTTCTAAATGCATGCCGTGTCCTTCATTCCATTCAACTCCCGTCAGTAGCTCAATGCATGGAGGTGATCGGCTTAATGGTAGCAGCAATGGACATAGTTCCCTTTGCACGCCTACATCTCAGACCGCTGCAATTGTGCATGCTGAGTCAGTGGAATGGGGATTACTCAGATTTGTCCCCCACTCTGAATCTGGATCAAGAGACCAGAAACTCTCTTCTATGGTGGCTTTCTCGGCCACATCTGTCCAGGGGGATGCCGTTCAGCAGGCCGGACTGGACAATTGTAACAACAGACGCCAGCCTTCTAGGTTGGGGCGCTGTCTGGAATTCTCTGAAGGCTCAGGGACTATGGAGTCAGGAGGAAAGTCTCCTGCCAATAAACATTCTGGAATTGAGAGCAGTTCTCAATGCCCTTCTAGCTTGGCCCCAGTTAAAGACTCGGGGGTTCATCAGGTTTCAGTCGGACAACATCACGACTGTAGCTTACATCAACCATCAGGGAGGGACAAGAAGCTCCCTAGCAATGATAGAAGTATCAAAGATAATTCGCTGGGCAGAGTCTCACTCTTGCCACCTGTCAGCAATCCACATCCCGGGAGTGGAGAACTGGGAGGCGGATTTCTTGAGTCGCCAGACTCTTCATCCGGGGGAGTGGGAACTTCATCCGGAGGTCTTTGCCCAAATACTTCGACGTTGGGGCAAACCAGAGATAGATCTCATGGCGTCTCGCCAGAACGCCAAACTTCCTCGCTACGGATCCAGATCCAGGGATCCGGGAGCGGTTCTGATAGATGCTTTGACAGCACCTTGGAACTTCAGGATGGCTTATGTGTTTCCACCCTTCCCGCTGCTTCCTCGATTGATTGCCAAGATCAAACAGGAGAGAGCATTAGTGATTCTAATAGCGCCTGCATGGCCGCGCAGGACTTGGTATGCAGATCTAGTGGACATGTCATCCTGTCCGCCTTGGTCTCTACCTCTAAGACAGGACCTTCTGATTCAGGGTCCATTCAAACATCAAAGTCTAACTTCTCTGAAGCTGACTGCTTGGAAATTGAACGCTTGATTTTATCAAAACGTGGTTTTTCTGAGTCGGTTATTGATACCCTGATACAGGCTAGGAAGCCTGTTACCAGAAAGATTTACCATAAAATATGGCGTAAATACCTATACTGGTGTGAATCCAAAGATTACTCCTGGAGTAAGGTTAGGATTCCTAGGATATTGTCTTTTCTACAAGAAGGTTTAGAAAAGGGTTTATCGGCTAGCTCATTAAAGGGACAGATCTCAGCTCTGTCCATCTTGTTACACAGGCGTCTGTCAGAAAATTCAGACATCCAGGCCTTTTGTCAGGCTTTAGCTAGGATCAAGCCTGTGTTTAAAACTGTTGCTCCGCCATGGAGTTTAGACTTAGTTCTTAACGTTTTACAGGGTGTTCCGTTTGAACCCCTTCATTCCATTGATATAAAATTATTATCTTGGAAAGTTCTATTTTTAATGGCTATTTCCTCGGCTCGAAGAGTCTCTGAGTTATCAGCCCTACATTGTGATTCTCCTTATCTGATCTTTCACTCAGACAAGGTAGTTCTGCGTACTAAACCTGGGTTCTTACCTAAGGTTGTTTCTAACAGGAATATCAATCAAGAGATTGTTGTTCCATCCTTGTGTCCAAATCCTTCTTCAAAGAAGGAACGTCTTCTACACAATCTGGATGTAGTTCGTGCCCTCAAGTTCTACTTGCAGGCAACTAAAGATTTTCGCCAAACTTCTTCCCTGTTTGTCGTTTATTCTGGACAGAGGAGAGGTCAAAAAGCTTCTGCTACCTCTCTCTCTTTTTGGCTTCGTAGCATAATACGTTTAGCCTATGAGACTGCTGGACAGCAGCCTCCTGAAAGAATTACAGCTCATTCCACTAGAGCTGTGGCTTCCACTTGGGCCTTTAAGAATGAGGCCTCTGTTGAACAGATTTGCAAGGCTGCAACTTGGTCTTCGCTTCATACTTTTTCCAAATTTTACAAATTTGACACTTTTGCTTCTTCGGAGGCTATTTTTGGGAGAAAGGTTCTTCAGGCAGTGGTTCCTTCTGTATAATGAGCCTGCCTATCCCTCCCGTCATCTGTGTACTTTTGCTTTGGTATTGGTATCCCAGAAGTAATGATGACCCGTGGACTGATCACACATAACAGAAGAAAACATAATTTATGCTTACCTGATAAATTCCTTTCTTCTGTTGTGTGATCAGTCCACGGCCCGCCCTGTTTTTTAAGGCAGGTAAATATTTTTTAAATTATAATTCAGTCACCACTACACCCTTGGCTTCTCCTTTCTCGTTGGTCTTTGGTCGAATGACTGGAGGTGACGTAGAGGGGAGGAGCTATATAGCAACTCTGCTGGGTGAATCCTCTTGCACTTCCTGTAGGGGAGCAGATAATATCCCAGAAGTAATGATGACCCGTGGACTGATCACACAACAGAAGAAAGGAATTTATCAGGTAAGCATAAATTATGTTTTTCACAGGCCTACCTTGGTGATCGTGACAACGGATACCAGTCTGCTGGGTTGGAGAGCTGTCTGGGGTTCGTTGAGGGCTCAGGTTCTATGAACCTGGAAGGAATCGGTCCTTCCCATAAATATTCTAGAGTTGAGCGCGATCTTCAATGCTCTTCTGGCTTGGCCTCAGTTAGCTTCAACCCAGTTTATCAGGTTTCAGTCGGACAACATTACGTCAGGGGCTTACATCATCAATCATAAGGGAGGAACTCAGAGTTCTCTGGCCATGTCAGAGGTAGCCAAGATTATGCAGTGGGTGGAGGCTCACAACTGTTGTCTATCTGCGATCCACATTCCAGAGGTGGACAATTGGGAAGCAGATTTTCTGAGCAGACAGACTTTTCATCCAGGGTAGTGGGAACTTCATCAGGAGGTGTTTTCCAGCTGGATTCGCAAGTGGGGGCAGCCGGAACTGGATCTCATGACATCTTGTCAGAATGCCAAGCTTCCAAAGTACAGATCGAGGTCACGTCAAGGGATCCTCAGGCCATACTGATAGATGCGCTAGCAGTTTCTTGGAAGTTCAGTCTGGCATACGTGTTTTCTCAGTTTGCTCTTCTTCCTCGGATCAGACAAGAGAGGGCGTCGGCTATTCTCATTGCACCGACGTGGCCTCGCAGAATCTGGTATGCAGATCTGGTGGAGATGTCATCCTCCCCACCTTGTAGTCTTCCATTGAGGAAGGACCTTCTACTTCAGGGGCCCTTCCTTCATCCAAATCTTGTTTTTTTGAAGCTGATTGCTTGGAGATTGAACGCTTGATTTTATCCAAGCGTGTTTTTTTTGAGTCGGTTATTGAGACTATGATTCAGGTGCGTAAGCCTGTGACTAGAAGAATTTATTATAAGATATGGAGTAAATATCTATATTGATGTGAATCCAGGGGCTACTCTTGGAGTAGAGTTATGATTCCTAGGATTTTGTCTTTTCTCCAGGAGGGTATGGAGAAGGGTTTATCTGCAAGTACCTTGAAGGGTCAAATTTCTGCTTTATCTATTTTGTTGCACAAGTGTTTGGCGGACGTGCCAGACGTTCAGTCTTTATGTCAGGCCCTGGTTAGAATCTGGCCTATGTTTAAGTTTGCGACTCCTCCTTGGAGTCTTAATTTAGTTCTTAGAGTTCTTCAACAGGCTCCGTTTGAGCCTATTCATTCTTTGGATATTAAGTTGTTATCCTGGGAAGTTTTGTTTTTGGTTGCTATCTCTTCGGCTAAAAGAGTTTCCGAGCTTTCAGCGTTGCTGTGAGAATCGCCTTTTCTTATTTTTCATTCTGATAAGGTAGTTCTGCGTACTGCCCTAGGTTTCCTTACCAAGGTTGTTTCAGATAAGAATATTAATCAAGAGATTGCTGTTCCTTCTTTGTGTCCTAATCCTTCTTCCCTTAAGGAACGTTTGTTGCACAACCTGGATGTAGTTCGTGCGTTGAAATATTATTTACAGGCGACTAAGGATTTTCGTCAGTCTTCTTCTTTGTTTGTTGTTTTTTTCTGGGAAGCGAAAGGGTCAGAAAGCTGTGACTACTTCTCTTTCTTTTTGGCTGAGGAGTGTTATTCGCTTGGCATATGAGACTGCCGGACACCAGCCTCCTGTGAAAATCAAGGCTCATTCCACAAGGGCTGTTGCTTCATCTCTGGCCTTTAAAAATGGAGCTTCTGTGGAACATATTTGCAAAGCTGCCACTTGGTCATCTTTACACACTTTTTCTAAATTTTATTAGTTTGATACTTTTGCTTCGGCTGAGGCTCCTTTTGGGAGAAAGGTTCTTCAAGCAGTGGTGCCTTCTGTTTAGGCTAACTGTCTTGTCCCTCCCTTATCATCCGTGTCCTCTAGCTTGGGTATTGGTTCCCAACAGTAATTAAGATGATCTGTGGACTCACTGTGTCATTAGAAAGAAAAGGAAATGTATGCTTATCTGATAAATTTGTTTCTTTCTTGACACAGTGAGTCCATGCCCCCCCCCCCCTGTATTTTCAGACGGTTTATTTTTTCATAAACCTCAGGCACCTCTGTACCTTATATTACTTCCTTTCTCTTTTCCATTTGGTCGAATGACTGGGGGTTGTGGGTAAGGGAGTGGTATTTAACAGCTTTGCTGTGGTGCTTTTTGCCTCCTCCTGCTGGTCAGTGGTGATATTCCCAACAGTAATCATGATGATCCGTGGACTCACTGTGTCAAGAAAGAAACAAATTTATCAGGTAAGCATAAATTTCCTTTTCTTTCATGAAATGGTTTGATTCCTTGAGCCATCACATTTGGGATTAAAGTGTTACAGGAGGAGACAAAACATCCCACACAATAGAGCTTTAATTCCTCCCACTTTCCATTGATTCCTTAGTAATTTTTCTTTTGCCTCCAGCAAGGTGTGATGTTGAAATAGTAATTAGAAAATTGTAGTCCCATCTCTCTGTCCAGTGCCAGAAAACACTGAAGAGAGATTGCTTCATAACTTGGAAGTGTAGTAAGGGCCTTGAAGCTACTTAAAGCTACTAAAGAATTCAGATATTCTTCTTCCTTGTTTATCCATTTCTCAGGTCCCCGCAAGGGACAGAAAGCTTTTGCTGCAATCACTTTGGCAGTTTGGCTTAAAACTTTGATTCACATAGCATACCTAGTAGCTGGGGAGAAAAAAACTGAACAAGTGACTGCTCATTCTACCAGAGCAATCACCACCTCTTGGCCATTTAGAAATGAAGCTTCAAACAGATTTGCAGTGCAGCAACTTGGTCATCTTTAGATACCTTTAGCAAAATCTATTTTAACATTTCCCTCTTCTTAGGCTACTTCTGGTACCTGCTTTAACTGTTTTCCCTCCCAATTCCATGGTGATCTTGTGGACTTCACAACTTGGGTAAAGGATCCCACATGTGATGGTTACCTGATAATTAATTTATTTTATGATGGTGAGAGTCCATAAGACCCGTCCTTGTTTTTCCATAACAGTACCATTTTGCCCTTCTTTTATGCTGCTTTTCTTTTCCTGCTTTCTTATTTTCTACTTTCTCTTAGCCATATGTATGACTAAGGAATCATGGGAAAGTGGGAGGGATTAAAGCACTGTTGTGTGGGGTGTTTTGCCTCCTCCAGTAGTACTGCACTTTAACCCCACATGTGATGACTTGTGGACTCTCATCTTCATGAAAGAAATTAATTTATAAGGTAAGCATACATTTTGTTTTTCAAGCAGTTGTCATGCCTCAAGCATTTCATCTGTTATATTTATTTTTATGATGCTTCATTTGGAAGCAATAGTTTATTTCATACCTTACATGTACCATGTTCTTTTTTCCATATGGGTTATTTTGTAGTATTAGCAATTAGTTATGATATACAGACATGCTGTCACATTAAAACATGACAACATACGTGCATTTTAAACTTACCAATATATTTTTTAATCACAGTTGAGAGGAAGGATCCATACTTCTTCCAGATTTCTTAGTGCTTGTCTCAATGTGGAAAAACACACATTGGAAAGTGAATTTGTATGTAGCGTATGGTTGAGCAGTTACAAAAAGGAGCCAAGTTCTTAACATTTTATTAAAACTATATATAAAATATTGCATGTGAAGAATGAAAATACTGAATCAGAAAGCAAAATTAGGATTTTGCCAGAGTTGTGATATTAGAGAAGCGCACAATATTTATTGTCAGCTATCATAAGAGCCACTACTTTCTGTCACTTGTCTTACTCATTTCCAGAAAATATATTTGAAAACAATAGAACAATAGAAGCAGCTTTAATTGTTAATTGTGTGCAGTCACACACTAGTGGAAATTTCCTGCTGTGGCTTTTTAGCTTAATATGGAACAAACATTTTGTCATATGGAAATAACAAAAAAAAACTGTTTTTGTTTTATAATGGCATTTTGAAAAATCCCATGCTGCCATTATTTTATGATGAACCTGAAATAACAAAGCAGCATGCATGTCTATCAATTACCCCTATGTTTCTTAACATCTATTTCTGAAACATTACATTTGACGCAGTATAAATAATATAAACAGTTTAACTTACCTAGAAATGTATTTTGTATTTATTCATTTACCTATGCATAGGAGAGAATTTTTTTTATAAGATTGGTATTCTCTGTTCTATGCAATATTAAAAGTGTTATTTTACTCTTATTCAGTTACAAGATTCTCTAATCTTTGTTTATGTAAAGTGTGTGTTAAAATAACAAAAAAAAATGATCGATCTTTAAAATGAGCCATTTTTTATATGTGCAAACAATTGTCACTGGCATTAAAATTTACATCAGGGATAATGCAATTTGTTAAAAAGAAATTTATGAAATAGAACTATAGTAGTGAAAATATGATTTTTAACTATACTGTATTTCCTACTCGTTTGTAAAAGAAAATTAAGTTGACGTGAATTTCCTATATGTTTGGGTGGATGGCCTTACTGTGTTGTAAATACTATTACTCAGCTTTGAGCATGTGTATTGCTACATTTCATACTTGTATTGTTTTTACAGTTTTAACCCCTTAATGACCGAGGACGTGCAGGGTACGTCCTCTAAAAAAAGGCAGTTAACGCCTGAGGACGTACCCTGCACGTCCTCAGTCTGGAAAGCAGCTGGAAGCGATCCTGCTCGCTTCCAGCTGCTTTCCGGTTATTGCAGTGATGCCTCGACATCGAGGCATCCTGCAATAACACTTTCTGGCCATCCGATGCAGAGAGAGCCACTCTGTGGCCCTCTCTGCACCGGACATCGATGGCCGGTATCGTTGGTGGGTGGGAGCCGACTTGGGAGGCGGGTGGGCGGCCATCGGTGAGATCTGGAAGGTGGAGGGGGGCGGGATCGGGGGCGGAGCCTTCGGGGGCGCGCACGGGGCGCGCGCGCGTGCACGGTGGGTGGCGGGCGGGCGCGTGCACGGGGCGGGAGCGGGTGGGAACCGCTACACTACAGAAAAAAAGTAAAGAGTAAAGTGTATTGAAAAATGAAATAAACATTTTTAAAAGAAAGCATTTAAGCGATCTGGAAGGGGTGGGGGGTTGGTATTGGGGGGGGGAAGCTACACTACAGAAAAAGGAAATTTTTTTAATAAAAAAAACATATTTTCACTAAAATGGGTACTGGCAGACAGCTGCCAGTACCCAAGATGGCGCACATTAAGTCAGAGGGGGAGGGTTAGAGAGCTGTTGGGTGGGGGATCAGTGAGGTTGGGGGCTAAGGGGGATCCTACACAGAAGCATATGTAAATATGCTAAAACAAAATGCACAAAAATGCACAAATTTTCCATTTATTTTAGTACTGGCAGAGTTTCTGCCAGTACTTAAGATGGCGGGGACATTTGTGGGGTAGGGGAGGGAAGAGAGATGTTTGGGAGGGATCAGGGGGTCTGATGTTTCAGGTGGGAGGCTGATCTCTACACTAAAGCTAAAATTAACCCTGCAAGCTCCCTACAAGCTACCTAATTAACCCCTTCACTGCTAGCCATAATACACGTGTGATGCGCAGCGCCATTTAGCAGCATTCTAATTACCAAAAAGCAACGCCAAAGTCATATATGTCTGCTATTTCTGAACAAAGGGGATCCCAGAGAAGCATTTACAACCATTTGTGCCATAATTGCACAAGCTGTTTGTAAATGATTTCAGTGACAAACCTAAAATTGTGAAAAATGTAATGTTTTTTTTAATTTGATCGCATTTGGCGGTGAAATGGTGGCATGAAATATACCAAAATGGGCCTAGATCAATACTTGGGGTTGTCTACTACACTACACTAAAGCTAAAAATACCCCAAAAAGCTCCTTACATGCTCCCTAATTAACCCCTTCACTGCTGGGCATAATACACGTGTGGTGCGCAGTGGCATTTAGCGGCCTTCTAATTACCAAAAAGCAATGCCAAAGCCATATATGTCTGCTATTTCTGAACAAAGGGGATCCCAGAGAAGAATTTACAACCATTTATGCCATAATTGCACAAGCAGTTTGTAAATAATTTCAGTGAGAAACTGAAAGTTTGTGAAAAAATTTGTGAAAAAGTGAACAATTTTTTGTATTTGATCGCATTTGGCGGTGAAATGGTGGCATGAAATATACCAAAATGGGCCTAGATCAATACTTTGGGATGTCTTCTAAAAAAAAATATATATATGTCAATGGATATTCAGGGATTCCTGAAAGATATCAGTGTCCCAATGTAACTAGCGCTAATTTTGAAAAAAAAATGTTTTGAAAATAGCAAAGTGCTACTTGTATTTATGGCCCTATAAGTTACAAAAAAAGCAAAGAAGATGTAAACATTGGGTATTTCTAAACTCAGGACAAAATTTAGAAACTATTTAGCATGGGTGTTTTTTGGTGGTTGTAGATATGTAACAGATTTTGGGGTTCAAAGTTAGAAAAAGTGTGTTTTTTTCCATTTTTCCTCATATTTTATAATTTTTTTTATAGTAAATGATAAGATATGATGAAAATAATGGTATTTTTAGAAAGTCCATTTAATGGCGAGAAAAACGGTATATAATATGTGTGGGTACAGTAAATGAGTAAGAGGAAAATTTCAGCTAAACACAAACACTGCAGAAATGTAAAAATAGCCTTGGTCCCAAACGGACAGAAAATGGAAAAGTGCTCTGGTCACTAAGGGGTTAACTGACAATGGAGAAAGAAATTTTAAAAATCGTATCTAATTTTCAGGGGGAAAAAGGCTGAGATCATATATTTGCATATGCAACAAAACATGCACTTTTTGGAAAATGTTACTAAAAAGCAGTGAACATGTGCATATGTAATTGTGTGGGGTATATTGAATAATGCAAGTCACAATGTAGTTTTGTCAGTTTGATGAAATATGAAATTATCTGGTATTGTGATTGCTTTCCATGTTCATATGCTTCAGTTTTCTTTCCTAAGATATGGTGAGTCCACGGCATTATCAATTACTGTTGGGAATGTCACTCTAGGCCAGCAGGAGGAGGCAAAGAGCACCACAGCCAAGCTGTTAAGTATCACTCCCCTTCCCCCAAACCCCAGTCAGTCTCTTTGCCTTCGTACATGGAGGAGGTGAAGATTTTGGTGTCTGATAAAATGATTTCTACAAGCAAGTTTTTGGGTCTAGTCGTATCCCACATTAATCTCTTGAGTAGGGGTAGTGGTGGCTTTCAAGCAGTTAGGAACTTGTAAGGTGGGTTTTTCCTAACATTGTGCTGCCCTAGTATAGAAAATCAGAGTAGGTTACTCTGTTCTTTCTTTTCTACAGGTCTCTGTTAGGAGCTGGGTCCTTACATGCCTAGTGAGCTGTCTACATGCCGGACAGCGGATTTGGCTGGTAAGTGCCTTTTTCTTCCAGGTGGGGAGACTATGCACTTACACTATTCACTGCATATAATTTTACAAGGGACACAGTAATCCTTAAGTAAGGATAAGTTGGGCATGGAGCAGGACATTGTGACTGAGACTGTATCTTTTCAGGAATGAAAGGGTTAAATAATTTTAGGCTCATATAGTTTTCTGAGATAGGAAACTTTTTATTTTGTGAAGTCCTTTGTTGATAAGGATGTAGGAATTGCGGTCCTGTGATTTTGAACTGTGAGGCAGTTAACAGGGTCTTCTGTGAAACGGACAAGGGGTTTGTTAATCAGTATGTCTGTTTACGATGTATTTCATTAAGCGGGTAGCGCTTTAGCTTGACATTACATTACGCTGTAGTAAGCGTAACCAAGAAGTAGTTTCTTTTCTTGTTTCTAGTCTGTCAGTTACTTTTGAGCCGATCACGTGACGCTCCTTCGGCTTCTGTGTTCAGAGTGGTGCCGACGGCAAGAGAGAGGGTTTTATTCTGAGTTCCTCTCCGAAGTTGGTGGCAGGTAGGCACCTCAGCTAGGACTGAGGTTTTATTTTGTGAGTGCATAGTCGTTCAGTAAAATTGTGCATTCTTTTTTTTATGTGAGAAAAAAACGTTGGATATACCTTAGCTAAGTGTGTCACTGGTAAGACTACTGAGATCATGTCTGATACAGATCAAGATCATGATCAGTTGAATGTCTTTTGTGCTTAGAAGCTTAGATTGCTTCTCCTATGCAATTCTGTTCCTCATGTGTTAAGAAGACTTTACACTGTCAGGAAAAGAGTTTGATTGCTGAGCCTAATGTCTCTCAGGATGATGCTGTTCAGGTATTGTCACAGTCTTCTCCTGTAACGTCCCAAGCCTCAATGGCATCACATGCAGTGCCCTGTGGTTCCTCTATAACTCTTAGTGAAGTATATTTGAATGCAGAGATTACTGCTCAAGTATCCTCAGCGGTTTTGGCTGCGTTAGCTGCTTTTCCTATACTAAAGGGAAAACGTAAGAGGAAACTTAGAGATTCAGATGGCAAGGTTTCTGATTCCAGTAAGGCTTCTCAAATGGCTCTTCCTCTTGCGTTAGAGTTTTTTGAGGGTGAAATCTCAGATTCAGACAGTGTAATTGGCTACTTTGGATGACTCACACGCCTGTCATTGTCCAGCCTAAAAAGTCTAATAAACTTAATAATTACTTTGAGGTTCCTTCTTCTAAGGATGTTTTTCCATTTCCAGACCATGCTATGGATATTATCACACAGGAGTGGGAGAAGCCAGGGGTATCCTTTTCCCCGTCTCCTATTTAAGAAGATGTTTCCAGTCACTGACTCCATTACCGAACCATGGCACACGGTTCCTAAAGTAGAAGGGGCTATTTCTACTCTAGCTAAGAAAACTACTATACCTATTGAGGATAGTTGCTATTTTAAAGATCATATGGACAAAAAGATGGAGGTTTATTTAAAAAGAATTTATGTTCATCTAGGTCTCTAATGGCAACATGCAGTGTGTATTGCCACTGTAACAAGTGCTGCATCCTACTGGTTTGATGCATTGTCTGATTCTCTTCAGGTAGAGACTCCTTAAGATGAGATTCAAGACAGGATTAAAGCTCTTAAACTGGATAATTCCTTTATGTCTGATGCTATCTTGCAGGTTATTAGGCTGGGAGCCAAGTCATCTGGTTTCCTTGTGCTAGGCCACAGGGCCTTGTGGCTGAAATCTTGATCAGCAGATATCTCTTCTAAGGTCAAGCTTTTGGCTCTTCCTTACAAGGGTAAAACATTGTTTGGTCCAGGTTTAGCAGAAATTATTTCTGATATTACAGGTGGAAAAGGGTCTTTTCTACCCCAAGATAGGAAGAACAGAACAAAAGGTTGTCAGAGTAATTTTCTTTCCTTTCGTAATATCAGAGGTAAGTCTTCCCCTGCCTCTACCAAGCAGGAACAGTCCAAGCCTTCTTGGAAACACAGTTAGTCTTGGAAAAAGGGGAAGCAATCAAAGAAACCCACAGCTAACTCTAACTCAGCATGAAGGGTTTGCCTCCAATCCGGGAGCAGATAGTGTGGGGTGGCAGACTTTCTCTTTTTTCCCAGACATGGGTTCAAGATGTCCCAGATCCCTGGGCTGTGGACATAGTGTTTCAGTGTTACAAATTGGAATTTGAGACTTCCCCCCCAGGGGCAGATTCCACCTCTCAAGGTTATCTGCAGACGAGGTAAGGAGAGAGGCGTTCTTACAATGTGTACAAGATCTCTTCTCCCTGGGTGTAATAGTTTCAGTCCAAGTCAAGGATCAGGGACTAGGCTTCTATTCCAATCTGTTTGTGGTTCACAAAAAAGGGGACTTTCTATCCCATTTTAGACCTTTAGTGTCTAAACAAATTTCTCAGGGTTCCGTCCTTCAAGATGGAAACGATCCGTTACATTCTTCTGTTAGTTCAAGAGGGTCAGTTCATGACGACCATAGACCTAAAGGATGCATACCTCCATGTTCCCATTCACAGGGATCATCACAAGTTTCTGAGATTTTCCTTTCTGGACAAACACTTTCAATTTGTAGCTCTTCCGTTTGACCTTGCCACAGCTCCCAGAATTTTCTCAAAGGTCCTGGGGACTCTCTTGGCAGTGGTCATGGCTCGGGGTATTGCAGTAGCGCCATACTTGGACGACATCCTGGTTCAGGTGCCATCTTTTCAACAAGCAAGCTCTCATACAGAGATCTTGTTGTCTTTTCTATGTTCCCACGGATGGAAAGTGAATCTGGGAAAGAGTTCCCTTGTTCCAGCTACAAGGGTAGTTTTCTTAGGGACTATAATAGATTCCCTTTCGATGAAAATATTTCTGACGGAGGTCAGAAAAGCCAAAATTATTTCATCTAGCCTCTCTCTCCAGTCTACTGTTTGGCCATCAGTGGCTCAGTGTATGGAGGTAATTGGTCTGATGGTTTCTTCCATGGACATCATTCTCTTTGCTCGATTACATTTAAGAGCTCTGCAATTATGCATTCTCAAACAATGGAATGGGGACTATGTGGATCTGTCTCAGAGGATAGATTTAGATCAGTCGACAAGAGACTCCCGTGGTGGCTTTCTCAGGAGCATGTTTCCTGGGTGATTGTGACTACGGATGCCAGCCTGCTGAGCTGGGGAGCAGTCTGGGACTCACTAAAGACGCAGGGACTCTGGACTCGGGAGGAGTCAGCTCTCCCCATAAACATCTTGGAGTTGAGAGCGCTTTCCAATGCTCTGATGGCTTGGCCTCAGCTGTCTTTAGTCTGGTTTATCAGGTTCCAATCGGACAACATAACCTCAGTGGCTTATATTAACCACCAGGGAGGAACTCAGAGTTATTGGATTATTCAGTGGGCAGAAGATCACAGTTGTTGTCTGTCTGCCATTAACATTCCAGAAGTGGACAACTGGGAAGCAGATTTGCTAAGCAGACAGACGTTTCATCCCGGGGAGTGGGAGCTCCATCCTGAGGTGTTCTCCAGTTTAACCCTCAGATGGGGGGTGCCATAGCTGGACCTGATGGCGTCTCGGCAGAATGCCAAACTTCCAAAGTACGGTTCAAGGTCGTTCTGATAGATGCTCTGGCAGTTCCTTGGGACTTAAGACTGGCATATCTGTTTCCTTCATTTGCTCTCCTTCCACGAGGCATTGCTTGTATCAAGGACGAGAGAGCATCAGTAATTCTAATAGCTCCTGCGTGGCTTCGCAGGATATGGTATGTGTATCTAGTGGAGATGTCATCTCTCCCACCTTGGAAACTGCCTCTGTGGAAGGACCTTCTACTTCAGTGTCCCTTCCTTCACCCAAAACTTGTTTCTCTGAAGCTAACTGCTTCGAGATTGAACGCTTAGTTCTATCTAAGCGTGGGTTTTCTGAGTCGTTTATTGAGACCATGATTCAGGCTTGTAAGCCTGTTACTAGAAAGATTTACCATAAGATATGGTGTAAATATCTTTATTGGTATCAATCCAAGGGCTACTCTTGGAGTAGGGTCAGAATTCCACAGATTTTGTCTTTTCTCCAGGAAGGTCTGGAAAAAAGTTTGTCAGTCAGTACCCTGTAGGGTCAGATTTCTTCTCTATCTGTCCTGCTACATAAGCGTCTGGCGGATGTGCCAGATGTGCAAGCTTTTTGTCAGGCCTTGGTCAGAATCAGGCCTGTCTTTAAGTCAGTTGCTCCTCCTTGGAGCCTTAATCTTGTTGTTAAGGTTTTGCAGTAGGCTCCGTTTGAGCCAATGCATTTCATGGATATTAAGTTGTTATCCTGGAAGGTTTTGTTTCTTATTGCTATCTCTTCTGCTCTGAGAGTTTCGGAACTCTCAGCTTTGCAGTTCGATTCGCTGTCTCTTATCTTTCATGCCGATAAGGTGGTTCTTTGTACTAAGTTTGGTTTCCTTCCTAAAGTTGTTTCGGATAGAAATATTAATCAGGAAATTGTTGTTCCTTCTCTATGTCCTAATCCTTCTTCTCACAAAGAACGTTTGTTGCACAACTTGGGTGTGGTGCGTGCTCTAAAATTTTACCTTCAGGCAACTAAGGATTTTCGCCAGTCTTCAACCCTATTTGTTTGTTTCTCTGGAAACGTAAAGGTCAGAAAGCTACTGCTAGTTCTCTTTCTCTCTGGTTGAGGAGTTTAATTCGTTTGGCTTATGAGACTGCTGAACAGCAGCTTCCTGAGAGGATTACAGCTCATTCCACTAGGACTGTCTCTTCTTCTTGGGCTTTCAGATTTGCAAGGCTGCAACTTGGTCTTCTTTGCATACTTTTTCCAAATTTTCCAAATTTGATACTTTTACCTCGGCTGAGGCTGCTTTTGGGAGAAGGGTTTTTCAAGCTGTGGTGCCTTCTGGTTAGGTTACCTGTCTTGAAGTGAAAAAACAAGTACTGTGGGCGCCTTAAAGGGCATTAGTTGATTATGTCCTAATACATATGAAAAAAATATTTTAACAAATGATAGGTAAATGATCAAGAAAATAAAAAAATCTTTTAACAAATGATAGGTAAATGATCAAGAAAAAACAACAGCCAATTGAAATGAATGTTAAAATATAATTTAATTAGACTTTACTAAATGTATTAAGAAAGTTGTAAGCGAAATAATTCATACAATGAGATAAATATAAAAAGGCAATACTAAATGTACATAAATAAATGCATAAAAACTTTTTTTATATAAAATGAGTAATTCTCTGTAGGTGACCTATCTATGTAGAGAGAAGACCTCTAAAGACACTTCAAAAAACTTAGCCTCTGCTGCAGACAGGGTTAAGGAAGCAAAAAAGCAGTACTAATGAGAGAAAACTAATCCTGGTTATTTATGCAAAATAACAATGAGCTGCAACAATGATGCTCAATTCAATTTCAAAGTTTTAGAATTGGTGTAAAACGGGTTACCTGTCTTGTCCCTCCCTAGTCCTCTAGCTTGAGTATTGGTTCCCAACAGTAATTGATGATGCCGTGGATTTACCATAACTTAGAAAGAAATTTATCAGGTAAGCATACATTCTTTCCAGATATGGTGAGTCCACAGCCCCACCCTTTTTTAAGAAATTTTTAACTAAAACCTCAGGCACCTCTACACCGTGTGTTGCTCCTTTTTTCTCCATTTACCTTCGGTCGAATGACTGGGGTTTGGGGGAAGATGAGTGATACTTAACAGCTTGGCTGTGGTGCTCTTTGCCTCCTCCTGCTGGACAGGAGTGATATTCCCAACAGTAACTGATGATGCTGTGGACTCACCATATCCGGAAAGAAAGAAATTTATCGGGTAAGCATAAATTTTGTTTTATTCAACAAGGAATTACAGTTGGTTAATACCCTAAACAGTCAATATCATTCTGGTAAGGATAATTCTACCTATATAAGCTTTATAGACCTGCTAATTGTGCTTGGTTATTTAATTTATCTATTGATAGCATCTACTCAATAAAATATTTTTTGGCTGGAGTGAAATGTAAAAGCAATAGTACAGGAGATTCTATATCATTTTCAGTCATTATTTTAATTAGATGTACTTTGTTTTATAAAATATTTTTCTTTATATGTTAATGTTATTTGTTGGAAAATTAAAATGTACTGAAGATGAAAAGGTTGTTAAAGAAACATGAAATAATAAACACCTGTAAAAACAAACAAACAAAAACTGACGTTTTGATTATTGGTTGATTCAACTGTATCTGGCCACTTTATTAGTTACACCTTGATAGTACTGGGTTGGACCCCCTTTTCCCTTCAGAACGGCCTTAATTCTTCATGGCATAGATTTAACAAGGTGTTGGAAACATTCCTCAGAGATGTTGGTTCATATTGAAATGATAGCATCACACAGTTGCTGCAGATTTGTCAGCTGCACACCCATGATGCTAATCTCCCATTACACCACATCCGAAAGGTGCTCTATTGGATTGAGATCTGGTGACTGTGGAAGCCATTGGAGTACAGTGAACTCATTGTCATGTTCAAGAAACCAGTTTGAGAGGATCTGAGCTTTGTCACATGGTGCATTATCCTGCTGGAAGTAGCCATCAGAAGATGGGCAAACTGTATCATAAAGGGATGGACATGGTTAGCAAAAATACTTAGGTAGGCTGTGGCATTTAAACAATGCTCACTTGGTACTAAAGGGCCTGAACCGTTGAGAAAAGGCAGGATGGATCCATTGTTTTAATGTTGTTTACGCCAAATTCTGACCCTACCATCTGAATGTTGCAGCTGAGATTGAGACTCATCAGAATAGGCAACGTTTTTCCAATCTTGGTGAGCCTGTGCGAATTGTAGCCTCAGTTTCCTTTTCTTAGCTGACAGGAGTGGTTCCCGGTGTGGTCTTCTGCTGCTGTAGCCCATTTGCGTCAAGGTTTGATGTGTTGTGCGTTCAGAGGTGGTATTCTGCATACCTTGGTTGTAGGTTATTTGAGTTACGGTTGCCTTTCGTCCACACAACTGCCTCTCACTAGATATTTTCTCTTTGTCAGACCATTCTCTGTAAACCCTAGAGATGGTTGTGCGTGAAAATCCCTGTAGATCAGTATTTTTTTAAATACTCAGACCAGCCTGTCTGGCACCAACAACCATGCCACGTTCAAGGTCACTTAAATCCCCTTTCTTCCTCATTCTGAAGCTCAGTTTGAACTTCAGCAAGTCGTCTTCACCATGTCTAGATGCCTAAATGCATTGAGTTGCTGCCATGTGATTGGCTGATTAGCAATTTGTGTTATCAAGCTATTGAACAGGTGTACCTAATAACGTGGCTGGTGAGTGTGTGTGTGTGTATATATATATATATATATATATATATAAACAAAGGGGGAGTTATTAACCAGCGCTAAAAAGTGTAAGCCACATAATATTGTTCAAAAAAGCTAACCAAAGCAGCTACCTATATCGTCAAAGTGAACATGTAAATGACCCCACATAAGCACAATCACTTTAATAAAGAAAACATAAAAAACAAGTATAGAGAAGGCACTTGCAAGAGGTATGCAAATAGAACAAACATAAATGGGATATTTTGAAATTGATCAAAAAATGAACAGTGCATCAATGTATATAAATGTGTAAATAAAATTAAGTCTAATTAGTCGTGCAAATTCGGAATTAGCAAAAGAAGTTCCAAATATAAAAACAGATCCTGAATACAATTTTAAACAACTTTCTAATTTACTTCTATTTTCTAATCTGTTTAAATTCGCTTGGTATTATTTGTTAAAGGAGCAGCAATGCACTAATGGTTTCTAACTGAACACATGGTTGAGCCAATCACAATATATATATATATATATATATATATATATATACAGCCACCAATCAACAGCTACTACCTAGGTTATCTGCTGCCCCTGAGCTTGCCTAGATAAACCTTTCCAAAGGATAAAAGAATGAAACAAATTACATAATAGAAGTAAATTGGAAAATTGTTTAAAATTGTATTCTCTATCTGAATCATGAAATAAAATGTTTGGGTTTCATGTCCCTTTAAGGGATTTCTACTTACAGACTTAAACCTCAATCCAGGTGAGGTAAGTGCCGCACACTTCAACGAGAGACTCCACTTCCCCCACTCTGTAATCTTGCTTCAGTCCTCCCTGGGTATGGTATACTTCCCTTCCCACGATATACAGCCGAGGGGAATAAGAAAGATAACACAAAGACTAGCGCAAAACTGTATATAAAAGAGACATTTTCTTCATAAATGGAAAGAGTCCACAGCTGCATTCATTACTTTTGGGAATTCAGAACCTGGTCACCAGGAGGAGGCAAAGACACCCCAGACAAAGGCTTAAATACCCCTCCCACTTCCCTCATCCCCCAGTCATTCTTTGCCTTTCGTCCCAGGAGGTTGGCAGAGAAGTGTCAGAAGTTTGCGTTTAGTCTCTTATGGAGGGTAGTACTCTTCGGCATGGGACTGGAGTTTTAAGTAATCCTGTCAGTCTTTCAGTGAAAGCATGGATGAAAGTTAGAGTCCGGAGATGCAGGAAGAGTCTTTCTGTGAAACTATCCCTACTCATTTTAACAGCTCCACAAGCGGGGACTTCCGGTGGGTGGGCTTAGCAACAGGCAGCACGGAGTGAGAGCTCCGTTAACTTCAAACATAAAAAAAGTTGCCAAAGCCCCGCAATTTACCTCCGTGATCGAGCCAAAGCGATCTGGAGCTGTCAGGCATTGAGTGGGGACAGAAGATTGCGAGAGGGAAGCTTCCCTCGTTACCTTGAAGTGACAGGAATAACTTTTGGCGCAGAGAATAGCGCCCGCCATCTTGGATGCATAAAAGTGCTGCGCAACAGTTTGGAAGGAGACATTTACAAACTCAAAGTAAATCCTATGAAGGTAATCAGACTTAGACATTAGAGACATTGTTGTTCCCCTTACTTGCCAATATACACTGACCGCAGAAAGGGAGAAATTGCTAGCAACATTTAATGGACATTACTACTAAGTAGTTATACAGCCTGCAGCAACTCACAGAATAATACCGCCTGAGTCATCAGTGCTACAGAGATTACATATATTGTGCAAATTAACAGAGCCAAGAATTGCCATCCGTAAAACACACTCAACATCTGGAATTCTTTATGAGAGTAGATCATTATTTTACAAGCTCACCAAAGAGCTGCAGAACAACCATGGCCTCCAAAACAAAACATGTAGATAAAAGAACAAGACAAATAGCGAAGGTTCATAACAGCCCGCACTCCTCTATAATAGAAGAGACACCTGCAGAGACCACGCATCCTATAGTGGTACAAATGACAGCCTTGTTCTTACCCAAGATGGACCAGTTTCAGACTGGGGTGGACGCATTGGCATCTGAAGTCAAACAAATTTCACAACGTCTAGGGCATGCAGAACAGTGCATCTCGGATGTGGAAGACAGAGCCAATGAAACTCAAGACACAGTACAAAGATTGGACAGACAGGTGAAGTTCCTTATGGAAAAAGTGGAAGATTTGGAAAATCGATCCCGCTGCAACAATCTGCGATTGATAGGGTTGCCAGAGTCAGTTCTAAACAAAGACCTCTTAGATTTTGTGCAGAGACAACTGCCAGCCCTGTTAAATATCCCTACTGCGGCGCTGCCAATAATGGTGGAACGTGCCCACCATATTGGTGCAGAAAATTCAAACGCAGACCGATCAGGCCCCAGGCAGGTGATATTCAAATTGCTCAATTATCAAGCAAAGCTGGCCATCCTGCAGGCCTACCGTCAGCAAAAAGAAATACACTATCAGGATTAAAAGCTACTCTTATTCCAAGATTTTTCTTCTGAAGTGGCACGTAGGCGGAAAGAGTTTGCACCATATTGTAACAGGCTATATGGGGAAGGCCACAGAGTCGCACTGCTATACCCTGCCAGGCTAAGGCTGCAAACCCCTGGTGGTCCGAGATTCTTTGCATCCCCTAAAAAGCTGCAGCTGTTTCTAAGTAGAGAAGAGAGACTGAAAGGGAATCCAGAAACTTGACGGGCACAGATGCTCACAATGGAAGTGATTAAGTTCTCAGCAGAAGCAGACTCCAGACATGGAGTGAAGAAGAGGAGAGATACGTAGATGGCTCTTGTGAATGGACTATCCTTGAATACCAGGCGACGCACCTGGATAGGCCTGCAAAATTGTCTTATGAAGTTTGGTTCACAACCTGTTCAACTGTTTGCTGTTTTAGTGCTTGTTGCACTCTTGTTCATGTTTGTTGTGATGCAGCTGAGGTCCCTCATGGCAGTAAGGAGATATGCTGAAGTGGAAGATGGCGCTCCCTCTAAGCGCCTATTAGAGGATCAAATTGAGATTCTCTGGGACAATTTGGACTGGGACTTTGAATCGGGATATTGGAAGGGGTACCAGGTGGTAATGTATGTTTTATGTATTTATGTTTATGCCTTGATGCACCATCTCACAATCTTTATAGCTCATGACCCTGAAACTCCAAGAGAAGTATGTATATGTAACAAGCTAGTATGGCCCCTACAAGGTTTGAAATATTGCAAAGGGAACCAAATGAAAATGTGTAATATACATATTCTTGGTAGAGGAAATGTGCTTTGTTATTCTGATTTTGTAAGTGCATGCATATCCTTTGCAATAGTGTTTATTTTTGTGTCTGCTCAATTTGGAAGATTCATGGATAATTTAATGTGATGGAGACGAACAGCAGATTAAAGGTAGTGGCATGGAATGTGGGAGGGATCATGTCTCCTGCAAAGAGATCTATGATTTTAACACATCTTAAAAGAATGCAGGCAGATGTGGCGCTCCTACAGGAAACGCACCTTACAGAACTAGAGCATGCCAAACTACAGAAAGGATGGGTTGACAGAGTAATCTACACACCAGATACAGGGAGAAAGAGGGGAGTAGCAGTATTGTTTAGAAAAGGCTTAACGGTCAATGTAATCAAAGAAATAATCAACCCTGAAGGAAGATATATCTTATTGGAAATATTGTTTTTAGGCAACAAATATCACCTATGCAATGTGTATGGCCCTAACAATTGCAAGAAAGTTTTTTGGCACCACCTGCAGGATACCCTGCTAGCTACAGCAGACTCACCTCTAATAATTGGGGGAGACTTCAATGTTGCACAAGAGACACCACTAGATAGATTCTGGGATCCCACCAGACCACAGGGGAGGGTAAAGCAGCATAGCAAGAATGAGCGTACAGATCAGATTACTATTGCCAACTTCAAACTCACATTTAACCTCATAGATAGCTGGAGAATCCGTAATCCTGATAATAGGGACTACACTTGTTTGTCTAAGACTTTTCACACACTGTCGAGGATAGATTACTTTCTCACCTCCCCAATGGTCAATGCCCACGTGATAGATGTAGGGGTCTCCACAATAACAATCTCAGATCACGCACCAATATGGTTGACATTGGGAGGGTCCCTAGACAGATCACGAAAGGCCACATGGAAATTCCCAAAATTCTTAGCACATATTCAGGAATTTCAGAAACATCTGCAAAAAGCATGGGTAGACTACTCTACACACAACACACAGGCTAGGTGTAGGGAAGATTTATACTGGCATACTTCTAAAGCAGTTATGAGAGGTGAAATCACATCCTATACGGCTAGCCACTGTAGAAATAAAAAGCAAATACTAACGAGATTGACTAACCAGGTAACGACCACTTACTGTAACTACCTCAACAACCCCACAAACGAAACAAGAAAGGCATATTACGAAGTCAAAACGGAGAGGGATACTTATTTACAATCTTTGGAGGAGGCATATAATACACACAGACATGGGATATTCTATAGGATGGGGAACAAACCAGGCAGATTGCTGGACAATATAATGAAAACACGCACTCCTAGAACATACATACAGGCCTTGCGTAAGGGGGAGGGAAGAGTGGTGACTACACCGGAAATCTCAGAGGTCCTGCGGGACTACTATCAAACTTTGTATAAGAATCAAAATGTAGATGTACAGGCTCAGGATAGCTTTTGGGAACAAATAAAGCTGCCTTAAATTACAAAAGAGCAAATAGATCAACTCAATGCGCCAATTGAGCTGCAGGAAGTAAGACAGGCTATAAAGAACTCCCCGATACTTAGAGCGCTATACAATCTATACCTACGCACCGATAATAACCCTAGCTCCCTCTTTACAGACGCGCACATATGTCTAATACCTAAAACAGAGAGAGATCAAGAACTGCCAGGGTCATATAGGCCGATCTCACTGCTAAACAGCGATTACAAGCTGCTGGCAAAGATCATGGCAGACAGACTGGCGAACATACTTCCCCATGTAATACACCCAGACCAAACAGGGTTCGTTAAAAACAGAAGACTAGTTACCAACATTAGGAAAGTGTTGGCAGTTGTTGATTATTACTGGACTGAGAACAAGGGAGGAAGAGGAGAAGAACTGCCGGATGCCTGTCTCTTGTCGCTAGACGAGGAGAAGGCGTTCGACAGGGTTGAATGGCATTATCTATTTGATGTTTTGGGAAAATTTGTCTTTCAAGGCAACTTCATTAGCTTGCTACAAAAGCTATATAGCCGTCCACAGGCCTCACTTATAGTAAACGGGCGTTTGTCTGCTCCCTTCTCACTTGCGAGGGGAACCAGGCAGGGATGCCCGCTGTCACCACTGGCCATACACTTAAGGGAACTGATGGAGGGCATTTCAGTACACTCCGAGAAAGTTAAAATTTCGTTGTACGCGGATGACATGTTTCTATTTGTCAAAACTTCAGAGGCAACCATCCCACTAATAATGGCAGATATAGATAAATTTGGCAGTTTCTCTGGTTTTAAAATAAACGTAGACAAGTCGGAGCTGCTTTGGTTGCACCGGAGTGGTAGCGAGTCAAAACTAGATTCTCAGTTCCAGACAGTCACACGCTCATTTAGATATTTGGGAATTCAAATAGCTGTGAACCCCTCTCAATGGTACGCACTCAACGTTACCCTGGCAATACGGGACACTGAAGAATCTTTGAAAAAATTGCTGCACTTGCCGCTATCTTTAATGGGTCGGGTAAGCATCATAAAAATGGTGGTCTTCCCACGACTGTTGTTCGTGTTACAGGCACTTCCCCTATTGCTTAGTCATAAAGATGTTGCCAAGAAACACTCATCTTATGCAAGTTTGTTATGGCAAAACAAAAAGAAGCGAATAGCAATATACAAACTTTTCAATCCCACACACCAGGGAGGGCTGAAACTGCCTAATGTACGATGGTATAACTGGGCAGCACTTTCTAAAACAGCACTAGACTGGTTGACCGGGCTAGGCAAGTTTACAAACAAAGGATTAGAAGAAGGGATCACCTCCCCAATCGCATTGGCAGCTCTTCCATTTCTTGAGTTAACAAGACTCCCAGACCATGTTAAAAACAGTTTAATCTAGCCTGGAAAAAAATGACAAAAACATGGAGCATGAAACGTTCTGGCACTAAGTTAAAACCAATTAGAGGGAACTTAGAATTTATTCCTGGCATCACGGGGGGGGGGGGGGTGCATACAGGCAATGGGAATGAAAGGGTCTCAGACTAATAGGCCAAATACTTGATAAGCTACACAAGAGCATTCTGACCTTCGACCAGCTTAAAGACAAATACCAGATCCCGCAGCAGAACTACTTTGCGTATCTACAGATTAGGCACTATGTCAACTCACTAATTAGAATGGATGACTCCATCTGGGAAACTTCACACTGGGACACATTGTTTTCATTGGGGAGGCAAGGATACAGTTCTATAACCTTCCAGTATAATCTTCTAATGACAAACAATTCAGATGCAGGGCTGAACAAAATGACACAACAGTAAAGAGGATGTAATTTTGAGCTTTGAAAGAGTTAGAGCCGCCACTATATCAGCAGATCTAAGAGAGACGCAATACAAGCTGTTGCATAGGGCATATATGATCCCCAGACAATGGGCTAAATGGACACACCCGGAGGCCAACATATGTAAGAAATGTTTACATCCAGACCCATCTTATGAACACTTATTTTGGCACTGCCCTAAGTTAGTCAGGTTTTGGAAGCAGATTGAGTATTGGTTGCAGAAGGTGATGAACATTGAGGTCATTTTGGACTGGGAAGGAATTTTACTTTTGATGGGGGGTGAAGACGGTAGCAGACACAGTAAACTAGTTAATAATGTAATATTACTGGCTAGGAAACTTATCTTTAAGATGTGGCTGAGTGACAAAGCACCTACGTTAAAAACTCTCAAGCAGTCACTGACTAAACAATTGTTTGTTGAGCGGGCGGATGTCAAGGGTGAGGTGTCAGTCCACATCCGTCAGTTCTTTAAAAAATGGGAAAGATATATACTCACCCTGGAGATTAACCTACAGAGACACGTAGTAGCTCCATTTATAACAGCCCCATACATACTAGAGGAACAGCTGAGGGGGAAATGGTGTATTATGTAACGAGGGCAGCCTCACATGTTAGACGGCCTAAGCCAGAGAGAATAAGTTATAGTTTAATTTGTTTAAGTTAGGTTAAGAAGAGTTCATAAATAAAATAATGGGAAAATTTTTGGAAGACTTGGAGTTTAGTTAACGCCTATCTCTGTTTAAATCGAGACAGATTACTGCACAGAACCTTAACATTCCTTATTGTACAATGGTGGTAACTGCTTATATGATTGTCAACTTTGAATATGCCACTTGACGAATTCAAAAATTGTAACAGCTGGACTGTGTATGATGTCATTAATTGTATGATGTTTGTTGTAATGCTCCAAGTCTCTTTAATAAAAAACAGTTTTAAAAAAAAAAAACAGCTCCACAAGCAATCAGCATTGACGAGTTTCGCTGCCTGCTTTCTTCTCTCAAGTCCATGGCAGAGGCAATGCTACTATCTGTCACTCTTGAAAGGCCGTGTTCCTGTTCCACGGCATAGATTCCGGTAAGATTGTTTCATTTTACTTTCTTTGAGATTGTATTGTATTACAAATGTTTTCCCGAGAGGCTACCACCTTGCGGAACTAACTATAAATCAGGGTCTCAGTGAGGCTTCTTTTGTATCTTGGAATCAAGGGTTAATATCTCCTGAGGGTTTTTTTTTTTAAATCATGTTTGTTATGTGATTCGACCTGCTTATGTGTAGTGTTACTTTGGCTCATGTCGTTGTGGAACATAGCAGCCTTTGGAAGTCAAGCGGCCTTTCAGTCGGGCGCGCTTTTTCTGGACTGTACGGTTCACCTTGTAGTCGCGTGGTCACATTTTTGACTCTCTATTTCCGCATTCCTGACCTTGTGGTGACATAGAAATTCTGATCTGCTGGTGTCGGGCTTTTAGGAGGTGGTGAGTGCACCAGCCATTGTGGGTGTCAGGTGCCGTTTAAGTTTTTGGTCCAATTTTTTTATTAATATCCTAGCTATGGAGGAGTTTGATATTGTGGAGACGGACGTCTCTGTTTCAGTTTCTACTCCTTGCGCAGAATGCGTGTTGCCCCGAATGATACTAGCTTATCAGTTATGTTCTGAATGCCGTATTAGAGTGCTCAATTCCTCAGGATTGGGGAATCAAGGGAGCGCTGAGCCATCCGCCTCTGGGGACTCTGTCCTCCGAGTGGCAAGTTCCCTTCCACCATCTCTTACTATGCATGCAGGTAACCCAGACTTTGCTTTTTCTTCTCAGGAAGGCAGCTTCTTCCCGCCATGGGTATTGGCACAATGTCACATCTCCATCATTTTGGCACTAGCGCGTATGCAACTTCCAGAAGTTGGTTTTCGATACTGTTCGTGTTCCGTTATCCAGGACTCTTCAGACATGAGGTGGCCTGTTCAGCTCTCTGGGGGAACGACTGTCCCTGAGGCTTCAGGGGGTAAACCTTCGGGGCCGGAGTCGTCTCGCTCCGGTGGGGGTATGCTCTGCTTTTCGGTATAGGCTGACTCGCATTTGTGTTCTTTTGAGGCACGCTTTGGCCTTGTCGGGAGATCCCATCCCTAATGGATCTGAAACTTTTCAGTCTGCTTCTTCGAATAGCTTGCAGAATTAGACATAAGGGGATGAAGTAATCTTCTTATAGTCTTGTTATCGAGTACTCCTTCCAGTTTGAGCTTGGTAGAACAGGATCCCTGTGGGGCCGTTCCTGCGGGTGCGTCTGTTCTTCTTAGGCGATAAACCTGCGGGTTGCCTTATCTTCTATTTTCTTTTGTATTAAAGCTCATGTTGGTTTTATATTTTCTTAGGCAAGTTTGCCTGGAATCGATACTCATGATTGTTTGGCTGTTACTTCTAAGGACGTTT
This sequence comes from Bombina bombina, assembly GCF_027579735.1. Classification (NCBI taxonomy): domain Eukaryota; kingdom Metazoa; phylum Chordata; class Amphibia; order Anura; family Bombinatoridae; genus Bombina; species Bombina bombina. The sequence continues at coordinate 660,580,971 of NC_069501.1, forward strand.
TTTATGGACGTGTTTAGTCCTATGTGTGTCTGCTGTTTCTCCCTCCCTAGGGGGGTTTCTGTACGGCCTTGACAGTGATGGCCCTTTGTTCAGGCTGGTCCTGATTGGGTTCAGATCCTTCTGTCTCAAGGCCTAATTCAGACACGTGGCGCCTGTTCTGCCTGGCTAGTCCGGTTGGGCGCCACGTGCCGCACATATTATTGTGTTACTCTCATTTTCTTTTATACGTTTCAGCTAAGCATCTGAGGACCTGAGGGTCCGTGAGGCATGGGGGATTGCTTCAGTCCTCAATTATCCTCTCAAGCTGGTCAACTGGGACTCGGTGGAGTTCTGCTGCGACTCTCTCGTTGATTGTGATTTTATGTCGGGATGTGGAGTGTTTCCTTTCCCACATGGGTTGTAGGTTGGGAGCACTTAGGACCTCCTTGTCGCCGGTTTTGGCGGGCTTGCCTTCGGCGGCTCTTGGAATTGTCCTTTTTGGATTTTCCTTTTGAGGTTCTCTTCTTCGGATGAGACTTTGGGACTTTGTTCGTTGATCCTTAGTGGTCTTGGCCACCTTATGGGAGGGCCTTGTGGCTTTTCCTACTTTGGGGATTTAGTCGTTCCCTATCAGGGATGATAGGCCGTGTTGTCTCCTTCTCCAAGCTTTGCTTATGGGTTTTCTTTTTTCTTAGGTACGGTCATCTGGTACTTCTAAGGAGATTATGGAGGCTAGCCTTTGTTTTATTCACTCTTCGGGTGACTTGTCCTCAATGTTCTCTCTGGGTGTTGTTTTAACGCCTTTTTGGGCTCTAGGCTCTTAGTGCGACTCTGTCATACTTTAACTCCTTTTGGAGTGTTGGACTCCTGCAAGGGCTTTTCTCTTCCTTTGTGTTGGGATTTCCGAGTGAGTCTTATTCTAGTTCTCCGGATTAGTCAGTTTAGGTTCCCTGTAATGTTCCCTTGAACAGGGCTATAGTTTTGGTTGTCGATCTTCTGGATGTCTGGAAGACTTATGATCCTGTGGCTGGTTCGGTGCGATCCAGTTTTTCCAGGGAACATAGGATAGGACCTTTCGTCAAGACAGTTGAGCTGTTAGCAGCTTAGCCAGGTTTTCTGTGCCTTTTGACTGAGGTGTGCTACACTTTTTGGAGAGTTGCTCAGTGTTCATCTAGGATGTCTAGATGATTTTCATTTGGATTGTTTTTTTCAGCCTATGGCTTCATGTCGTATGAGCTTGTGCGCTGTTCCTTTCCGTTCTCTCCCTTTCGGGGGTAGTTTCTCCTCCTTATGGGGGTGGGGTTTTCCTCCCTCTGGAGATTGGTTGTCCTGTCCGGTGTACAGGTTGTTGGATCAGGTGTTTTATTATCCTCTAGAGGAGAGCGATCCGCTTTCTGGAAGGGATATGTGGTTTAGTGGTTAGCCCCACAGCTCCCGAAGCAGGAGGTTATGGGTTTGAATCCAGGCAAAGCTCCTGCTTTCTGATCTGACGTTTGCTTCTGGTGTCAGCTAGCCTTCCAAAGCGGAAGTTTTTTAAAAAAAAAAAAAGAAAAGAAAAAAAAAGGAGATGATGTCTCCATATTTGAGGCTGTCATGGAGTTCGTGCTGGGTCTCTTTTTTCGTCCGCTTTCTGGGGACTGGTGTTTGGGTTTTTTTTCTGTTCCCCTGTCTTTTCAGACCTGACAGCCAGCTGTAGTGGCCTATGGATTACTTGCTGCCTAGCAGGCTTAAGGTTTGCGGTTTGAACTCTGTTGCAGCCGTTTGCACCTTGTCTGTGTGTTGGCAGACTTTTGCCAAGACTCTATTGTTCGCATTTGGATCCTTGTGGTAAGGTGAGCTTTTTTGAGGTTTCTGTGCTTTCTCCATGTTCAAGAGATGTGAGTAGGACTGGCGTTTTTTTGGTTAAGCCTGTGCTGGGTCCACTGCTTAGTGGATATTTTGCAGTCTGTTGGTTACTGTTTGTAACCTGGCTTGCCTGCAAGTATTTTAATTAGTCATCCTGGTATGACTGTAGCGTGTGGTGTTGACCCAAGGGTTTGCCTTTCTGGGTTTGCTGCACGTATATCGTTTTCTGAAGACTCAATATTTTGAGCTCCTTGAGTCTTGTGGACTCTGTCTTCACTTATCTTTTAGGGTGCGGTTGCACTATCTTAGGAGAAGTTATTCTCTGTGTCGGATTCCCGGTTTTATCTTTGGGGTTTCTGTACATTCTGGGGTCTGGACGTTGCCTCCCCTTGTTGCTCACTACTGGTTTTGGTCTTTGTGAGCTTGGCTTGTTCTTGGTGTTTCCTTTTCTTGAAAACTGTTATACCCCTTTTAGGGTCTTCCGGGAATTCTCGATTGTTCCTCCATATTCTTCCCTTTTGGGAGTTTACATTAGTTGGTCTCCTTCTCTGGTACGGGGTGTGTGGTTGAGGAGCCCGTACTGGGCGCCGGTGTCTCCTGGAGGCATGCTGGCTCAGTTGTGTTTCTCCCTGCGGTCTCTATCAAGGCTGGTTGACTATCTGCGGGTCAGTGTCCTTGAGGCCTCGTCTTTCTTAAATTTTCTTTTTCAAATTTTCTTGGCTTCGGACGAAGCGTTTTTTGTTTTTTTTGTTGGGTAGGGGTTTTCAGGCCTGGTGCCCTCAGAATGGGCCGCCTTTTGTACTCTCCCGTTTGAGCATTCAGTGTCCTCAATAGCTTGGGTATTGTTTCCCAAAAGTAATCAATGCAGCTGTGGACTCTTTCCATTTATGAAGAAAAACTTCAATTATGCTTACCTGATAATTTTCTTTTCTTCAGATGGAAAGAGTCCACAGTTCCCCGCACGTGTTTTTAAGGGGCGTCTGTTATTTTCTTCTGGCACCTTTCACCCTGATATTTCTTCTACTGTTCCTTGTTCCTCTGCAGAATGACTGGGGGATGAGGGAAGTGGGAGGGGTATTTAAGCCTTTGGCTGGGGTGTCTTTGTTTCCTCCTGGTGGCCAGGTTCTGAATTCCCAAAAGTAATAAATGTAGCTGTGGACTCTTTCCATCTGAAGAAAAGAAAATTATCAGGTAAGCATAATTTGTTTTTTAATCTAAAATTGCACTCAAAGGTAAAAATGGTCACCCTTTAAAACCTCAATCGCATATGAGGTATCAGTAGCGCCAAATAAAACATATACAAGTATGCTAAACTTTTTCCAAAGTCAATACAGCACAGACCCTCTGACAAAGAAGGTATTGATATCTACAACCTTTGAAACGTGTAAGGATACTACTAAAGACGCTAATATTTGGGACCCCAACCTGGGTGACACTTTTTTTTATAAAACTTTATTTGCACCTGTGCCGTATAGACTTGGGAAGAAGTTTAGCACACTTGTATATGTTTTATTGAGCGCTACTGATACCTCATATGTGATTGAGGTTTTAAACTGTAAGCATTTTTTACCTTTGAGTGCAATTTAAGATTAAAAATGTCTCTTTAAAGTAAATGTAAATTTTGATGCTAAAGTGCCCAGTTTTTAAAAATTCGATTAAAAACAGGGGCACTTTAATTCATCAAAATTTCCATTTCACTCCTGTTGTGAAAAAATACTTACCTTTTAAACTTGACAGCAGCTTCAGCTTCCTCCACCCGTCGCAAAGCCTCTTCCTGGGTCTAAAATGAGGAATCAGGCTTCCTCCAATCACAGCGTTGAATCAGACACTAATTCCCCCGGGGGAAAAGCCGTGATTGGAAGATGACCTACCCATCATTTCTGACATCAGAAATGGCTTGCGACGACTGGAGGAAGCTGGAACTGCTGTCAAGTTTAAAAGGTATGGTGTTTTTTTCACAACACGAGTGAAATGTAAATTTTAATGAATTAAAGTGCCCCTGTTTTTAATCAAATTTTTAAAAACCGGACACTTTAGCATCAAAATTTACATTTACTTTAATATACAGTGTTGCACTAGTCTTTGTTTTATCTTTCTTATTCCCCTCTGCTGTATATCGTGGGAAGGGAAGTATACCATACCCAGGGAAGACTGAAGCAAGATTACAGAGTGGTGGAAGTGGAGTCTCCTCTTGAAGTGTACGGCACTTACCTCATTGGATTGAGGTTTAAATCTGTAAGTAGAAATCCCGTAAGGGCTTTTTCAACAGTTGTTTTTCTTAATAGTGTTTTTTTCCACATATGGATATGAATTTAATTTATATTTGGAACTCCGAATTTGCATGACTAATTGGACTTCATGTTGTTTATACATTTATATATATTTATATACATTGATGCACTGTTCATTTTTTGATTAATTTTTAATTATCCCATTTGTGTTTGTTCTATTTGCATACCCATTGCAAGCACCTTCTCTACACTTGGTTTATATAAATAAATATAAATATATATATATATATATATATATATATATATATATATATATATATATATATATATATATATATTAGGTTTTTATATGAATTGTAAAGTGTCTGAGTACCTAAAGTATAAACTAGTCTGTCATTATTATATAGCAGGTTGTTTTTTTGTTTTTTTCTTACTTTAATGTGCCTTTAAGAAAATGAATAAAACAAACAATAAGTGCAATTACAAATCTCATTCACAATTAAATAACACACACATTGTAAAAAAACAAACAAACCTTTGGCAGCCTATTATAGCACTTACAAACATTTATTTTAAATATGCATTGTAGCAGTTCATATTAAATACAACTTTAAAGCAATTTTTGGCAGAAAAACCATTCTGGCCAAATCATTGCTATAAGAAAAGCCTAAAATGTGCAATCCACTTAAAAATATGTTATTCTTTTACTTTGTAAATACAGTACAAGTTAAAATAGTAGAAAAGTACTGATTGCCATACATGTTTAAAGGCAAGTTCAATGTAGAAGGCAAATCACCATAGAGGACTATCAAGAAAATCTTCATGTTTTCATTTTTTTGTCTGTTCTCTAAAAGGTTATACCTGCTAAGATACATGTTACAAATGATGACGTTTATTTAGCTCTATTAAACTCTTGTCTTCCATCTTAAATATAATAAATTACAAAGAAATATCGACTGGTAGAGCTATTCCCTTACTGCTACAATGAGGCCCCAATAGCATTTGTAGCACTTAAAAGTTCAAAGTCAACAATAATTCTTAACAACAAATTTTCTTGTCAAATAGAGCAACACTGTCTTTCACTATATAAACTGGCCCAAAAAAACATTTAAATATTTTACTTTTTTTTTATTAGGCTAATGATGTGTTGTAAATTAATTTCATACTGCTTTTTTCACTATGTAGTGATAAACAGCTATTTTCTTGGGAAAAATGCAGCCAGTCGCTGCTTTTTAATTGGAAGAATATGTATTTCTTGTGAACTGACTTTCTTTAACTTTACACTTCTGTTTTTAATGGGCTTTCGTAGTGCTTCAGCATTTTCCCTATTCTCACCCTGACTCTTCACATCATAGCACTGTACAGAAGAGTCCTGTGGCATGTCCCTTTTAAAAGAAAAGTTTTTTGTGGAAACTCCTTTTATTTTACCACAGAAGATAGCAGGCACTGCATCCTTGACTGATACAATGACTTTTGCTGTCTGGGAGCTATTCACTATTTCAATATTGTTGTCAGTTTTTGGATCATGGGAGGCTCTGTTTTGTTCAGCACCCCACTTTTGTTGGACCAGAAGTTCTGTGGAGTTGTTGCATATAATTCTACTGTCTTGCTTTTGCGTCATCTCGTGATGTAGATGAGGATTTAAGGGGGTCACAACAGAAGCATTCTTGCCATTGGAATTCCCTATGGGCTCAGTCAAAGACCCACAAGAAAATGTTGTGCTGATTTGAGTACTCAAATTTCCACATCTCTTAGATAATGGTACAGACAAATCTAGAACACCATCTTCCTGAAAAACTTGAGTACTTGCTTCACTATTAACTTGCGGCTCATTTTTCAATGAGAGGTCCAGTGCCTCATTTTCATTACTCATTTTAATCACTGTGTGGCGATTAAATTGTAAAAACTCTTGTTTGGTTGTAAGTTCAAAAGGCTTGACTTCCTCTTTCTCCAAAGGGGTCTGGGTAGCTTTGCAGCTCTTTGGAATTTCTGTAGATTTTGGAAAGTCTGCTGTCCCTTTACACTCTGTGGGGGGCATTGGGATTGGAATTGGTATTGGTATAGGCACTGGAACAGGCAGTGGCACTATTACAGGGTATGGTACCAGCAGGGTAGCTGGAGGAACAAGTGGTGACAAAGGTGAGTTAAAGGCTTGAGGTGGAACAGAGTGAAGATTAGGAGATGCATAATCTGGAGAAACATGACAGGGAGATGGTGCTCCCAAACTGTTTGGTGAAGGAAACAAATCCTGTAACACAGCTGTGAAGCCTGGTGTTTGAAACACTGGTGGCAACACAGCCTCCTGTACTGGGCTAGAAGTCTTCTCATCTAAAATTTGTGGCTGAGCCACAGATGCAGCTGGTCCTGAAAAAAGTGGATTCTGGATGGGGGTAGTAGAACATGGTGGGGCTTGGGACAAAACAAGTGGAGAATTCAAGTGCTGAAATACATGTTGCTCCAAAAGTAAAGGCAGTGGGACGGGACCTTGTGTGGTTATGACGTAGGGCGTGCTACTGTTTGTGTTCATTTGTGGTGATGTGCCACTAGCTACCTGCCAATGGATTGGCAAAACCACTGGATTTTCTCCCAGACAAATTGGCTGAAGCACGGTTGCAGCCACCTTCAATGCTACTCCGCTTTGTGAATCCGAAGGTGGGCTAAGAACAGATGGTGCTGGACCAGGTATCAGAGGTGATAAGGCTTTTTTCATAAGGCCTGAAGGATTAATATTCCACGCTTCGGCTGTAATCAGCTGTGCAACCCCATTTTCAAGCTTATTGTTCTGGATAGTAGAGGGAGGATTGTTCAAGTCTATTTGTAGTTCTGGAGTGTCTTTATATAGCTCCTCCATTTTTCTGCTGTTGGTACACAACTTTGTTCAGATTATCGTGCTTACATTTCCTTAAAGTAAACCTTAGAGCCAGCCTTGCAGGGAATGTCACTCACATGCATGTTCATGGCCTGAAAAGCAGAAAAATTTTGTTAGAGACTTGAATGCATATAACTACTCTATCAGGGGTGGCAAATCTATTGTACAATTGCCCAAGGTGGCACTCGTAACAAATTTGCTAGCTCTCCACCTGTGGGCTACCACCACACTGCTTGGTTTTAATAAAAAAAAATGTTTAGGAATTCATGATATGTGTTAATTCTAATTATTGATGCACATTATGGATTAAAAAGAAATAATGTTCATTTAAATAAAAAAAATATCGACAAATTTGGGCACACACAGTCATAAAGGTTTGCCACCCCCTGTATTTAACAACAAAAAAAGTTTGTGCTTTGAACATTTAATATTTATAGCGTAACTAATACAGTGTTCTTTTCATATTTTAAACTAATCTTGTGCTATTAGGAATCCAAATGAAAGGGCTTTTTTTACACAAGTCATATTCACGCATTGATTATTTTTCGATTTCTTCAATTTTAATAGATTTTGTCAAAAAATGAAATTAAGGAAATTACTATTTCAGAACATTCACCAATAACAATAGAATTCTCAATTGAGAAAGTGGTAAAAGATGCAGGGTTTAAGATTCCTAAAATATCTGACTAATAAAAATAAATGTATTCAATTTCTGAAAAACAAATGGGAAGAATATTATTGTTTTAATAAAAATGATCTAAAAAACCCCCCATAAATTATGCTTACCTGATAATTTAATTTCCATTGTGGGGAGGAGAGTCCACTGCTTCATATCACTTGTGGGAAATAAGAACCTGGCCACCAGGAGGAGGCAAAGACACCCCAGCCAAAGGCTTAAATACCTCTCCCACTTCCCTCCTCCCCCAGTCATTCTGCCAAGGGAACAAGGAACCGTAGGAGAAATATCGGTATAAATGGTGCCAGAAGAACAAAATAAATTTGGGTCCGCCCTCCGGAGAACGGGCGGGTGCAATGGACTCTCCTCCCCGCAATGGAAATGAAATTATCAGGTAAGCATAATTTATGTTTTCCATCTAAAGGGGAGGAGAGCCCACTGCTTCATTCATCACTTGTGGGAACAAATACCCAAGCTCTAGAGGACACTGAATGAAGAAAACAGGAGGGTCAAGGAGGCAGACCCTATACTGAGGGCACCACAGCCTGCAAAACCTTTCTCCCAAAAGCTTCCGCCGAAGCAAAAACATCAAATTTGTAAAATTTTGCAAAAGTATGTAAGGATGACCAGGTTGCCGCCTTACAAATCTGCTCCATAGAAGCCTCATTCTTAAAGGCCCACGAAGAGGCCACAGCTCTAGTCGAGTGAGCCGTAATCCTCTGATAGAGAATTTGCAGAGGCCCCCTGCGCCTTCTAGAATACACAACAAATAAGAACGACGCCTGTCTAAACTCCTTCGTGGCTTGAAGATAAAACTTCAAGGCCCAAACCACATCCAGATTATGAAGTAACCTGTCCTTCGAAGACAAGGGGTTAGGACACAAGGAAGGAACCACTATTTCCTGGTTAATGTTACAGCTCGACACTACCTTGGAAAGAAATCCCAAACCTGTTCGCAGAACGGCCTTGTCAGCATGAAAAACCAAGTAAGGAGGCTCAAATTGTAAGGCCGTCAACTCAGAGACTCTGCGTGCTGATGCAATAGCCAATAACAATAGGACCTTACATGAGAGAATCTTAATGTCCAGGGCATGCATAGGCTCAAACGAAGCCCTCTGCAAGACCTTAAGCTCCAGGGAGGAGCCGGATTTCTGAAAACCGGTCTAATCCTAACCAGAGCCTGAACAAAGGACTGAATGTCAGGAAGCTCCTCAAGCTTCTTATGCAACAGTACAGATAAAGTCGAGATCTGTCCCCTTAAGGAACTGGCGGCAAGAACCTTATCCACACCATCCTGGAGAAAGGCCAAAATACTGGATACCTTGACCTTATGCCATGGGTATCCTCGTTTCTCACACCAGGACAAGTAGGTTCTCCACACCTTGTGGTAGATGCGTCTAGTGACCGGCTTCCTAACTTGGACGAGAATGTCGGTCACTCTCTCCGAAAAACCTCTTTTGGTTAAGACTAGGCTTCAATGTCCACGCAGTCAGCCTCAGAGAATCGAGACTTTGATGTAGAATAGAACCTTGAACTAGCAGGTCCCTGCGACAAGGTAACTTCCATGGCAGATATGACGACATCGCCACTAGATCCGCAAACCGCGGCCACAACGGAGCAATCAGAATAGCTGAAGCTTGCTCCTGTTTGATGCGGGCCACTACTCGAGGTAGAAGAGGCAACAAAGGAAATATGTAGATAAGGTTGAAGTCCCAAGGTACTGCCAAGGAATCTATCAGTTCCGCCTGGGGGTCCCTGGATCTCAACCCGTATCAGGGTAGTTTGCAATTGAGTCTGGACACCATGAGATCTATTTCCGGCATCCCCCATCTGCTGCAGATCTCCGCAAACATCTCGGGGTAGAGAGACCATTCCCCTGGATGAAACATCTGTCTGCTCAGAAAATTGCTGAGAGTGAACAATTGTGAGTTTCTGCCCATTCCAGAATCCGAGATACTTCCCTCATTGCTAGGGAGCTTCTCGTCGCCCCCCCTCCCGGTGGTTTATGTAAGCCACCGAGGTGATGTTGTCCGATTGGAATCTGATGAAATGGGATGACCCCAGAGGGGACCAAGCCTTCAGAGCGTTGAATATTGCTCGAAGCTCCAGAATATTTATAGGTAGACTCGATTCCTCTTGAGTCCATCTGACTTGTGCCTTTCTGGCACCCCAAACGACTCGCATCCGTAGTTACAATTTCCCAGGATGGTCGCAGGAATGAAATCCCCTGGGACAACTGTCCTGGTCAGGTCCACCAAGACAGGGACTCCCTCACCGGTCTGTCCAAGGATATCTGTTGGGACAAATTTGAGTGATCGCCATTCCATTGTCTCAACATGCACAGCTGCAGAGGTCTGAGATGGAACCTGGTGAATGGAATGACATCTATGCTGGATACCATGAGCCTGATTACATCCATACACCTGGCCACAGATGTCCTGGAGCATGTCTGCAGGGCTAGACAGTTGGACGCAATCTTGCAACGTCTCTAGTCTGTCATAAATATCTTCATTACAGAATAATCTAGTATCGTACCCAGGAACTCCACCCTGTTGCTGGGGACCAATTAACTCTTTTCTTTGTTTATCTTCCACCCGTGGGATCGAAGTAGGAAGAGGAGCTCTCTCAAATGATTCTCTGCCACACTGTAGAATGGAGCCTGGACCAGGATATCGTCCAGATACGGAGCCACTGCAATCCCTCTGGCTCTCACTACTGCGAGTAGAGCTCCCAGAACCTTTGTAAAGTTTCTTGGGGCCTTCGTCAGACCAAATGGAAGAGCCACAAACTGGAAGTGCTGGTCCAGGAAGGTGAACCTTAGAAATTTGAAGTGATCCTTCTGTATTGGAACATGAAGGTAAGCATCCTTCAGGTCTATAGTCATCATAAATTACCCCTCCTGAACCAGAGGCAAAATTGACCTGATCGTCTCCATCTTGAATGATGGTACTGACAAAAACTTGTTTAGGGTCTTGAGGTCCAGAATTGGATGAAACATGCCCTCACTCTTTGGGACCACGAAAATGTTTGAATAATACCCCAGACCTTTTTCTGCCGGAGGAACTGGGACGATTACCCCGAGAGATGAGAGATCCCTCACACATCCCAGGAAGGCATCCCTTTTTTTCTGGTGTTGAAGAGATGTTTGATAGGAGGAACCTGCCTCTGGGCAGACACAATTTGAAACCTATACTGTACCCCTGGGCGACGACCTCCAGGACCCCAAGAGTCTGTAACATCTCCCCTCCAGGCCTCCACAAAAAGAGATAGTCTGCACCCTACCTGGTCCAAGAACGGGTCAGGGGCCACCCCTTCATGCCGACTTTGACTCAGCGGGCTTCTTGTTCTGCTTGGACTTATACCAAGAGTTTGCTGGCTTCCAAGATCCCTTAGAATGCTCAGATTTTGCGGAAGGTTGCTGGCGCTGAGACTTGTCTGCACGAAAGGGATGAAAAGTAGATCCCTTCGGTTTGGCCTTCTTATCCTGAGGTAAGAAGGTGCCCTTGCCACCTGTGACTGTAGATATGATAGAATCCAGGCCCGGGCCAAACAAAACCTTTCCCTTGAATGGTAGAGAAAACAAACAAGACTTAGATGTCATGTCAGCAGACCACAATTTTAGCCATCGAGCCCTGCAAGCTAAAACAGAAAACTCTGACGTCTTAGCATTCAGGCGAATAATCTGCATGTTGGCATCACAAATGAGTGAATGTGCTACCCTTAAGGCTTTGATTTGATCCAAAATCTCCTCATGGGGAGTCTCCACCTCGACCATTGAAGATAGTGCGTCACACCAGTAGGTAGCCACACCAGTCACCGCAGCGACAGCCACTGCCAGTTGTAAAAGGAACCCTGTCAGTTGGAACATCTTCCGCAACATGGACTCCATTTTTTTATCCATGGGTTCCTTAAATGAGCAGCTATCCTCAAGTGAAATGGTCGTTCTCTTAGCAAGCGTGGAGATAGCACCATCCACCTTAGGGACAGTTCCCCTCAGTTCAAGCTGCGCATCCGGAATGGGGAAAAGCTTCTTAAAAGAAGATGAAGGAGAAAAGGGCGAACCTAGTTTCTCCCATTCATTTTTACATTTTGATAGGAACCGTGAAGGCCTGGGGCACTACCCTGTCCTCATAAACCCTATCTAGTTTAGGGATCGAAGGTTCCTCCGGTAGTTTCGGTTCCGGAACCTCCAGCGTAGAAAGCACTTCCTTCAGCAGAAAACGCAAATGCTCCATCTTGAATTTAAAATCTGGTTCCTCTGCGGACGGAGGCCTAGAAGTAGCCGATTCTGACTCAGAAGTGACATCCTCTGACAAGTCGGAATTGTCCTCCGCAGATAATCTGTCCGAGATATTCAGCAGAGTCGAAGACCCCTGAGACGAATAGCGTCTGCAATTGATTGCATTTATGGCCGCAGAAACCGCCGTCTGCAATTGATCGACGAAGTCTGGAGGCCAAAGGGCCCCTCCCGCAGGAGGGTTAGAAGTGCCCTTGGGAACTGCTTGTGGAATCAGAGATGCTTGTAGGGAACGTATCTCGCGGGACGGAAAACCCTCAGAGGTGGACGGCTCAGTTGTACTAAATACTTTATTCTTTTTAGAAGTAGTAATATTGTCATAACATGTGGAACAGAGCTGTAACGGCGGTTCCACCAGAACCTCCTCACAGTATACACAGTAGTTTTAGATAAGGAAGGAGTATCCTCCAACATATCAGAGTCCTCCATAGCTTGCGCCTTTATTACGGACTTTGATTATAGATTAAATAACACCTTTATATCCAAAATGGCCGGGGGAATTACTCACCACCTCCTATGACCCGGACTACTAGAAACAGCTTTCGTCTCCACCGGACACAGGTTGAGAAAGAGGAAATTACTGAGGCCATACCCGGTCACCTGGAATGCCATACAGGACCGCCCCTGCACTGAGCAGTGAGCAAGAGACGCACCAAAAAGCCCGCCTCAATCTCGCTCTAACCGTTTCACATTGACAGAGCCTCATCTCGCACAAGTGCAGCAAAAGACACAATAAACATTATTATGTATATTAAAATCCCCCCCCTGTTCCATAACCCCCTTCCGAGGGTATTACCCTAGATTCTATACAGATAAAGAGTCACACTGTGACCCTGTCTTCATGAGTTATCATATGTATATATAATGAAACGATCTTACCAGAATCAACGCCGTGGAACAGGAACACGGCCCTTCAAGAGTGACAGGTTAGTAGCTCCTGACATGGACTTGAGAGAATAAAAGCAGGCAGCAAAACTCAACAACGCTGATTGCTTAAGGAGCTGTTAACATGAGTCAGGATGGTTTCGGAGAACTCTCCCTGCATCTCTGGACTCTAACTTTCACCCATGCTCTCACTGAGAGGCTGACAGGACTACTTAAAACTCCAGTCCCATTGCGAAGAGTACTACCCTCCATAAGAGACTACTCCAAATATTCTGATACTTCTCTGCCAACCTTCTGTGACGAAAGGCAAAGAATGACTGGGGAATGAGGGAAGTGGGGGAGGTATTTAAACCTTTGGCTGGAGTGTCTTTGCCTCCTCCTGGTGGCCAGGTTCTTATTTTCCACAAGGGATGAATGAAGCAGTGGACTCTCCTCCTCTTTAGATGGAAAATAGAAATATTCTAGGAAGCCTTTAACTCTGTGGTTAGAGGTGAGGTGTTAACATATCTTTTTAGTCTTAAAAAAAATGAAACAAAGGAGGCGACCAGCTTGCTAATCAATTAACTAACGCATATAATAAATATCTAATTGAAAGAAATTCATATAATTGGAATAAATATTTCTATTGGAACAGTCTCAGATTCAGAAATAGATTTGGAAAATATCTTGCTAACTTGGTTAAAGCACAGAAATACAATATATAGCTGCTATTAAAGTTAAGGGAAGGATGATCACCTCTACAAAAAAAAAAAAAAATCACCCGAGAATTTTTGTCATATTATCAAAAGGTTTACTCTAGTCCAAATATTGATGATGTACGGAAATTTTTTTGGGGGATAGAGTAGATGTCAAGTCAAGAACAATTAAAAGTACTTGAAGTATTAATTACAAACGAAGAAGTAGAATCTGCTATTAAAGACTGTGGGACCTGATAGTTTACCTTATGAACTTTAAAATTATTTTATTTCCTTTTTTCTTTATCTAATGCAAGCTATTCCACTTCCGTTATATAAATCTGATTTATATTTAATTAACAAATGTTTAGTTAACTTGTTTTGGCGAAGACGAAAGCCTAGATTAAGTCTTAAAAAACTTCAATTAGCTAGAGAACAAAAAAGAATGAATCTAACAGATTTTGAAATATATAATAAAGCAGCTCTGGCAAAATATGTGTGTGACTAAGTGACTAAAAGTAATTATTACACAAATTTAGAAATATAGTTTATCCTTTTACGCTTTCTGCACTAATTCATATTCAAGTGAAAAATCTACCTTTATTATGCAAGAAAATCAATAAGTGATTTTTTTTGGATAGAAAATAGTGTATATGTGCGCTAGAAGAAAGCTATAGGGGGATATTTATCAAAGGTATGGCGGACCATTGTTGAAGATTTTGTTACATACGAGCTCAAAAATAGTTATCCTTTGTTGAAGATTTTGTTTCATGCAAGCACAAAAAACACATTTTTAAATTATTTTCTATTTTATTATTTTCTATTTTATATCAGCAAAAATTTGCAAACACACTTTGCACACATTTTTGTAAACATTTTGCAAATATTTTCATTTCACTTATGATCATTTGATATACATCAAATATTTGAAATTACAATTAACCCTATAGCTTTCTTCTAGCGCACATATACACTATTTTCTATCCAAAAAATCAGCAAGGGTTTCAACTAGCGCTACACTAAAACACCTGTATTTTTCTGAAGAAAATCAATAAGCCAGCTTATTAGTGAAAATACTGAAATATTACAATTACTTCCCTTGTATCTCAAGATTCTGCCATCCCTGGTTACTCCACCGTCTGCACAGAATTGTGTTTTAGATGGCGGGGCAGTTTTTCACAAGGAGCTTCCCAAACCTCTTTCTCCCACCTCAGTCTCAGCAGAAAACCTGAGAAGAAAAGGCCATCAATAGTGCACTATGGCTTAGCAAACAGCCTGCACTAAAAGTAACAAAATCACAGGGTTACTTGAAGAAATTGAAGATTGTATTCAAAAAACAAGTGAAGCATTGATGACAGTGATTTCCAGCTTTAGATAAAAAGCTGAAAGTATGAATAAAAAAGCTCAGCCGGTTTCAACAGACACAGCTGTCTTTTTCAATAGTCGTTAAAACCACTATGTTTTTTGAATAAAATCTTTAATTTCTTCAAGTAACCCTTGTGAGTATGTTTGTTTTAGTGCAGGCTGTTTGCTACGCTATATTGCACTATTGTGGGCCTTTTCTTCTGAGGTTTTCTGCTGAGACCTGAGGTGTGAGAAAGAGATTTGGCAAACTCCTTATGAAAGACTGTGCCGCCATCTAAAAAACAATTATGCAAGAAAATGTCTGTTATAAAAGAACTCATAAAGCATGGCAAGAATTGTGTAAATTAGGTGACTCAAATTTACATATATCAGACTGCTTTCATAGGAAAGTAGTCTGGTATACTAAAATTTTAAATTTATAGCTGGATTTTAAACAAAACCATTAAAAAAAATGGGCGAGATTGGGGCTTGAAAAGTTTTTCCCAGCCTATGAATAGGGAAGGTAACTTTTTAAAACTTATTATCAAATTAAGAGAATTCATGATCCCTATCAAACATTTGTTTGCTTACTATTAAATAAGAAACTATACTATGGTTCTAATAGAACGATTTGGATACAATTGGAGCTCTGAATTGGGAGAAAAATTATATTAAAATTATGGAAATCCCGGATAGGACCATTGTTGACGAATCTGACTTCTGAACTTCGTAACCGATTTATAATAGAGCAGGTTGATGCTCTCTTTCATATAGAGGGTCGAATAAGGAGCTTTTAAAAGCAAATTATATATCCCTTCTTTAATACTACAATAATGCTGGAATATAGAGCTAGAGGTCAATGGACATTTATGGATGAGTAAAGGAAAGGGGAGAAGAATATTTGTGTTTATATATATATATATATATATATATATACTGTGTGTGTGTGTGTGTGTGTGTATATATATATATATATATATATATATATATAGTAGGCAGCATTATAGAATAGGATCCAGTGTCAATCCACCAGCATCCAAAACAGTAACAGCCAGCACAAGAGATTATAAATATCACCATTTAATTGTTAAGAAAACATAACGTTTCGGCCCCTCTGGGAGGCCTTGGTCACATGAAGCAAGTCACACAAGACAGGCATAACACATATCACAAGAGTGCCTTAAATACCCCCACTTACTATTCTGATACGTTACACAAACTGCCAAAAATTGTAGTGAAAACAGCATAGTGTAATTGTGAAACACCGAATCGTCATAACTAGCTGCTCGTAGGCATGGCGACCGTATTGTGACCAACACATATGCGCATGCGTGGTGACATCATCAAAGGTGCCGTCTGTTGTCATGGAAACAAAGGGCGATGCAACCAATACTGGTTAGCCTACAGCGCCATCAAACCAATAGACTACGGGCAACCCGCCCTCAATTACACTAGTATTACCATGACAACCACACAATAATAACTAAAGAAAAAGATAAAGATCATTTTCGGCTACACCACCAAAAATACCTGTTGCCATAAAAAGATCACAATCATCTCAGTTGGTAAAGAGCAATAAACAGCTGCAAACTATTCTAACCAAGCGTATGGTTAGTCAAAATATTTGCAAAATTATGTTGCCATGGCAACAGGCACAACAGCCTTGTGGAGAGCGTATAAACATATCAGATCCTACAAAATATTAAAAGAATAATAAAACATGTCATAGCAAGAATAATAAAACATGTCATAGCAATATACATAAGTATAGACGAAAACGTATAAACCATCAGTATTAAACTAACAAATAGCTACAAATCACATGACGAAAACGTCAAAGGGTAGGTATTGTTATTACGTCTACATCATGTACCCTCGCTCATTGCTAAGGATGGAGTCACGTTGGATTCATCGTTTGGATACCATTACTCCGAAAGGCCTGAATGTGATGATCAATTACAGCTGCTTTTACAAATGACTGTGAGCTTCCTCTCATCTATGTTGTGGGCTTCTACCATCTCCTTGGAGCACGCTGTTTTTAGCTTTATGCTAGTTTATTTAGGTCAATGAGCGAGGGTACATGATGTAGCCAAAATAACAATACCCACCCTTTGACGCTTTCATCATGTGATTTGTAGCTATTTGTTAGTTTAATACTGACGGTTTATACGTTTTCATCTATACTTATGTATCTTGCTATGACATGTTTTATTATTCTTTTAATATTTTGTAGGATCTGATACATTGATACACTCTCCGCAAGGTTGTTGTGCCTGTTGCCATGGCAACATCGTTTTGCAAATATTTTGACTAACCATCCGCTTGGTTAGAATAGTTTGCAGCAGTTTGTTGCTATCTACCAACTGAGATGATTGTGATCTTTTTATGGCAACAGGTATTTTTGGTGGTGTAGCCGAAAATGATCTTTATCTTTTTCTTTAGTTTTTATGTGTGGTTGCAATGGTAATACTTACTAGTTTAATTGAGGGGGGGTTGCCCGTAGTCTATTCTTTTGATGGCGCTGTAGGCTAACCAGTATTGGTTGCATCGCCCTGTGTTTCCATGACAACCGACGGCACCTTTGATGATGTCACCACGCATGCGATTGTGTGTTGGTCACAATACGGTCGCCATGCCTACGAGCAGCTGGTTATGACGACTTGGTGTTTCACAATTACACTCAGCTGTTTTCACTACAATTTTTGGCGGTTTGTGTAACGCATCAGAATAGTAAGTGGGGGTATTTAAGGCACTCTTTTTGTGATATGTGTTATGCCTGTCTTGTGTGACTTGCTTCATGTGACCAAGGCCTCCCAGAGGGGCCAAAATGTTATGTTTTCTTAACAAATGGTGATATTTATAATCTCTTGTGCTGGCTGTTACTGTTTTGGATGCTGGGGGATTGACACCGGATCCTATCCTATAACGCTGCCTACTATTTGGATTTACATTGGCCGTGCACAGAGTGGTTGTGATTGCTGGTGAGTGCTGATCTTTTTGTACATTTGTGTGTGTATATATATATATATATATATATATATACACACACACACACACACAGACAGTGCCCTCCACTAATATTGGCACCCTTGGTAAATATGAGCAAAGAAGACTGTGAAAAATTGTCTTTATTGTTCAACCTTTTGATCTTTTGTTTTGAAAAAATACTCTTATGGATATCAAACAATTGCAAACACAACACAGGTTTATCCAAAAAAAATTTTGTTAAATATATGTGTGGCACAATTATTGGCGCCCCTATGAATTCATATGAGAAAAATATATTTGAAGTGTATTCCCATCAATATTTTTTTTTTTTTAGTACACTTGGGTGAACAGGATATTGTTCAACCAGGACTTCCTGTTTCACAGGGGAATAAATATGAGGTAACACATAGGCCAAATTCCTGTAGTCATTCATCACAATGTGTATGACCAAGAAATATAGCAGTGATGTGCGGCAAAAGGTTGTTGAGATGCCCAAAATGGGAAGTGGGTATAAGAAAATAGCAAAAGGATTGAAAATGAACATTTCCATCATCATGGCAATAATTAAGAAGTTCCAGTCAACTGGAAATTTTATGATTCAACCTGGAAGAGGATGTGTGTCTATATTGTCTCAACGCACTATGAAGAGGATTTTCGAGTGGCCAAAATATCTCCCAAGGATCACAGCTGGTAAATTGCAGAAGTTACTTGCGTCTTAGGGTCAGAAAATCTCCAAAACTACAATCCGACATCACCTACATCACATCAACTTATTTAGGATGGTTTCAAGAGAAAAGCTTCTACTCTTATCCAAAAACAAACTCAAGAAATTTCAGTTTGCCAGACACTAATGGAGCTTCAAATGGGATTGGGTTCTATGGTCAGATGAAACCAATATAAAGCTTTTTGGCAATAAACAAAAGAGGTGGGTTTGGCGCACACAGAGAGGTAGCCATATGGAAAAGTACCTCATGCCCACGGTTAAATATGGTGGTGGCTCTTTAATGTTTTGGGGCTGTGTTTCTGCAAGAGGACCTGGACATTTTGTTAGGATACAGGGTATCATGGATCTATCAAATTTCAACAGATATTAAAGGGACATTGAACTCAAATTTTTTCTTTTGTGATTCAGATAGAGCATGCAATTTTAAGAAACTTTCTAATTTACTCCTATTATCAATTTTTCTTCGTTCTCTTGCTATCTTTATTTGAAAAAGGCATCTAAGCTTTTTTTTACGTTCAGAACTCTGGACAGCACTTTTTTATTGGTGGATGAATTTATCCACTAATCAGCAAGGACAACCCAGATTGTTCACCAAAAATGGGCTGGCATCTAAACTTACATTCTTGCATTTCAAATAAAGATACCAAGAGAATGAAGAAAATTTGATAATAGGAGTAAATTAGAAAGTTGCTTAAAATTCCATGCTCTATCTGAATCACGAAAGAAAAATTTGGGGTTCAGTGTCCCTTTAAATGAACACCTGACTGTGTCTGCCAGAAAGCTTAAAATGGTCCATTGTTGGATCTTCCATCAGGACAATGATCCAAAACATACATCATATTCAACACAAAATGGTTTTTTATTGAAAACAAAATCAATGTTCTGCCATGGCAATCCCAGTCCACTGACTTGAACTCCATAGAAAACCTGTGGGGTGAACTGAAGAGGAGAGTCCACCTGAGTCGACCTTGGAATTTGAAGGATCTGGAGAGATTCTGTATGGAGGAATGGTCTCAGATCCCTTGCCATGTATTCTCCAACCTCATCAAGCATTATAAGAGAAGACTCAGCATTGTTATCTTGGTAAAGGGAGGTAGCACAAAGTATTGACTAAAAGGCTGTTAATAATTGCGCCACACATTTATTTAACAAGTATTTTTTATTTATTTTTTGGATAAACCTGTGTTGTGTTTGCAATTGTTTGATATCCATGAGAACAGAGTATTTTTTGTGTATTTTTTTAACTAAAGTTCAAACGGTTAAACAATAAAGACAATTTTTTACAGCCTTTTGTGCTTATATTTACCAAGGGTGCCAATATTAGTGGAGGGCACTGTATATGTATTTATAAATATGACATATATACTTTATAATAATGTTTTGCTTAATGGAGCTTAATGTGGAATAAGGAATTATTAAAAAAAATTATGTATTTTATATCACCTTATAGGTGAAATTAAGATCTCGTTGCCTTAGATTAATTCATCGATTTACTATAATTTAATCCAAAATTATGAATATATAATGTAATTTATTAGTTACAAAATTCTGTTTATAAGGATACATTTTTGCTAAAATGTTCATTAATGGTTTAGATGAAAATTAAGTATTGTCATTTAAAAAAATAGAGGAGGAATTTATTATCTGGAATAATTACTAAACATTAATGGAATAATTTGTTTATGTAGTCTTGTAAAGTTTGCTTAAATAGGGTTATTTGTCATATCTATTCTGTTATGTTATATTATTGTAGGTAAAAACTCAATAAAAATATCAGTGAAAATGTATACTATATGCACAATTTCCAATTAGTTTAAACTTTTACAGCTTTTTCTTTTTATTTATATTAATAAATCAAACACACGAACTGCTGATTATTTTTATATACATTATAGACAATTTTTCCTATAATGCCCTTTAAATACAATCAGACATTCTACAATCATGTATATCATAAAGTACACCATAAGTATCAACTATATTTTTATACAGATCATTGGATATGTCATATATAGAACACGAATTTGAATTCCGTCATAGAAAGCATTGCACAAAAGTGTTTAAAGGAACATTTGGTGGTTTCCTCTGTAATAGCCTCTCTACTCTCAGATATAGGTTCTAAGGTATAATCCTCTGCTGATCTAAGGAACACTAAAAGCTACTTTCCAACTTTATATGATTATCGTATCCAGTAGTTAAAGGGACATTTGGTGTTTGCTCCAGGTTCCATATTCAGCCCAAAGCTATCAGCGCCATCTTATCGTTTAAATTAATATTTTTTGTTTATGAAAACTGTCTAGGAAGGAGACAGTATAACAAGATAGGCATATTTGGGTTATTGTCTAGCGCTACACACACTATATTTTATACATAAGATTTCTACGTTGACATGCGCTTCTCAGCATTTTGAGGCCTGATTCCTCTCAGAGTACAGCGAATGTCAGAGGGATGTGAAGGGAGTATCACCTATTGAATGCAATGGTTTTCCTCACGGAAGATCTATTTCATAGGTTCTCTGTTATCGGTCATAGAGATTCATCTCCTACCTCCCTTTTCAGATCGACGATATACTCTCATATACCATTACCTCTACTGATAACCGTTCCAGTACTGGTTTGGCTATCTGCTATATGTGGATGGGTGTCTTAAGTATGTTTTTATTACTTAAGACACCTCAGCTATGGTTTGGCACTTTATGCATTTATATAAAGTTCTAAATATATGTATTGTACTTATATTTGCTATGAGTTAGGTTCATGTATTTCCTTTTTGCAGACTGTCAGTTTCATATTTGGGGAAAAATATTAAGAAATATTTTTCTTACCTGGGGTTTAAAATTGACTTAATTTTTCTTTACAAATTGCGGGCAGGATTAGGCCCGCGGGTGCGCCAAATGCTAGACTTTATAGCGTCATTCTTGGCGCTAGAATTTTTGGCACGAAAGTACATCCGTTGACGCAAGTTCGTAATTTCCGGCGTCAAATTCATCATGTGTTAGACTCAGAAAATCCAAGTCTTGATAAAGGTCTGCCAAAGACCGAAACGTGTCGACTTACTGGTGAGCATATTTTCATATACCTTAGAGTATTTTTGACTGTTACTTTATATTTGCTATTCTTGTTTTTTTCACAGGTTCTCACCCTATTTTTGCACTATTTTTTGTTCATTTTTTCACACACTGATGGTATTGTTTTATTTTTATTTTTAATCACTATCACAAGCCATTTGGAATAAACTTTTTGGATCATCCACTGGACAATTGTTTATATATTTTTTGATTTTTTCTTGGATTTTCTGAGTCTAACACATGATGAATTATTAGGAGTCACATTTTTCAGTATTGGATACCCCTTTATTTTCCCTAATTGGAACGTATTGTTTTATTATTCTTTAAGACACTCTTTTGCACCATTGTTGCCATTGGTTAACTTTATATTTTGTATTGGACACTTTTCACTACACCCACCCTTGAATTTTGGATCATTTTTATTTTTATATTTTATATTTTGAATTTTTATATTTTGGATTAATAATATTTGCACTGTTAGTATATGAACCATTTGTTTTACTTGCATTGTAACATCGATTAACACCTATTCCCACCATTGTATTTATATTGTTTTTATACTGCATTTATATCATATAGATAGGTTTCACATGGATCCATGAGAATTTTAGACTATCTTCTTTTAAATTGTTTTAGATAGAATTACTAATGTCTATTTTATATGTATATTTTTAATATGTTTGATTAAAATATCATTTTAACTATAACACTGTGGCCTCCACCTATCTAGCTCAAAGCGCTCTCTTACACACCCCATCCAAACATTGCTTTAATTGATAGTCCACTAGGGGACTTTAGTAAGCGAGCTTTAGGGGAAGTGCCAGCGCTCAGTTCACTATCCATTTTTTGATGTCGGTTCTACCAAAGCTAAGTGCATTTGTTGTAAACTTGTGGAGATTATATCTCCGAATGTCATTTGTAATAGTTGTCTTGATAAACTTTTACATGCAGATAATGTGTCCATCAGTTGCAGTTCCTTCAACTTCTAATGTACATGATATAACTATGAATTTTAAAGAATTTGTTACTGATTCTATTCAGAAGGCTCTGTCTGCTTTTCCGCCTTCTAATAAACGTAAAAGGTCTTTTAAAATGTCTCATAAGGTTGATGAAATTTTAAATGACCGACAACATAATGAATTATCCTCCTCTGATGAGGATCTATCTGATTCAGAAGATCCTTCCTCAGATATTGACACTGACAAATCTACTTATTTATTTAAAATGGAGTATATTCGTTCTTTGTTAAAAGAAGTGTTAATTACTTTGGGTATTGAGGAAACTAGTGGTTGTTTTTAAACCTCCTGTGGTTACTCCAGAGGTTTTCCCTATTCCTGATGCCATTTCTGATATGATTTCTAAGGAATGGAATAAGCCGGGTACTTCTTTTATTCCTTCTTCAAGGTTTAAAAAATTGTATCCTTTACCAGCAATTTCAATAGAGTTTTGGGAAAAGATCCCCAAAGTTGATGGGGCTATTTCTACTCTTGCTAAACGTACCACTATTCCTATGGAAGATAGTACTTCTTTTAAAGATCCTTTAGATAGGAAACTTGAATCTTATCTAAGGAAAGCCTATTTATATTCAGGTCATCTTCTCAGGCCTACAATTTCTTTAGCTGATATTGCAGCTGCATCAAATTTTTGGTTGGAGAATTTAGCGCAACAAGAATTGGATTCTGATGTATCTAGCATTGTTCGCTTACTGCAATATGCTAATCATTTTATTTGTGATGCCATTTTTGATATTATCAAAATTGATGTTAGATCCATGTCTTTAGCTATTTTAGCTAGAAGAGCTTTGTGGCTTAAATCTTGGAATGCTGATATGACATCTAAGTCTAGATTGCTATCTCTTTCTTTCTAAGGTAATAATTTATTTGGTTCTCAGTTGGATTCTATTATTTCAACTGTTACTGGGGGGAAGGGAGTTTTTTTGCCTCAGGATAAAAAAAACCTAAGGGTAAATCTAAGGCTTCTAACCGTTTTCGTTCCTTTCCTCAAAATAAAGAACAAAAACCTAATCCTTCCCCCAAGGAATCTGTTTCCAATTGGAAGCCTTCCTCAAATTGGAATAAATCCAAGTCATTTAAGAAACCAAAGTCAGCCCCTAAGTCTGCATGAAGTTGCGGCCCTCATTCCAGCTCAGCTGGTAGGGGGCAGATTAAGGTTTTTCAAGGATGTTTAGATAAATTCTGTCCAAAATCATTCATTGGATTCAGAACATTGTCTCTCAGGGGTATCGAATAGAATTCAGAGTAAGACCTCCTGTGAGAAGATTTTTTCTCTCACACAGCCCAGCAAATCCAGTAAAAGATCAGGCTTTCCTGAAGTGTGTTTCAGACCTGGAGTTATCTGGGGTAATCATGCCAGTTCCTTTTCAGGAACAGGGTCTGGGGTTTTATTCAAATCTATTCATTGTCCCAAAGAAGGAAAATTCATTCAGACCAGTTCTGGATCTGAAAATTTTGAATCGTTATGTAAGAGTACCAACTTTCAAAATGGTAACTATAAGGACTATTCTGCCTTTTGTTCAGCAAGGACATTATATGTCCACAATAGACTTGCAGGATGCATACCTTCATATTCCGATTCATCCAGATCATTATCAGTTCTTGAGATTCTCTTTTCTAGACAAGCATTACCAATTTGTTGCTCTTGGCCTAGCAACAGCTCAAAGAATCTTTTCAAAGGTTCTTGGTGCCCTGCTCTCTGTAACCAGAGAGCAGGGTATTGCGGTGTTTCCTTATTTGGACGATATCTTGGTACAAGCTCAGTCTTTACGTTCTGCAGAATCTCACACAAATCAACTAGTCTTGTTTCTTCGGAAACATGGTTGGATGATCAATTTACCAAAACGTTTCTTGATTCCTCAGACAAGGGTCACCTTTTTTGGTTTCCAGATAGATTCAGTGTCCATGACTCTGTCTCTAACAGACAAGAGACGTTTAAAATTGGTTGCAGCCTGTCGGCACCTTCAGTCTCAGTCATTCCCTTCAGTGGCTATGTGCATGGAAGTTTTAGGTCTCATGACTGCAGCTTCAGACGCGATCCCCTTTGCTCGTTTTCACATGAGACCTCTCCAGCTTTGAATGCTGAATCAATGGTGCAGGGATTATACAAAGATATCACAATTAATATCCTTAAATCCCAATGTTCGACACCCTCTGAAGTGGTGGTTAAATCACCAGCGTTTAGTTCAAGGGGCCAACCTGGACTGTGATCACAACAGATGCAAGTCTTTTGAGGTTTGGGAGCTGTTTGGGGATCTCTGACAGCACAAGGTGTTTGGAAATCTCAAGAGGTGAGGTTACCAATCAATATTTTAGATATCCATGCAATTCTCAGAGCTCTTCAGTTTTGGCCTCTGTTAAAGAGAGAACCGTTCATTTGTTTTCAGACAGACAATATCACAACAGTGGCATATGTCAATCATCAGGGTGGGACTCACAGTCCCCAAGCTATGAAAGAAGTATCTCGGATACTTGTTTGGGCGGAATCCAGCTCCTGTCTAATTTCTGTGGTGCATATCCCAGGTGCATATGTCAATCATCAGGGTGGGACTCACAGTCCCCAAGCTATGAAAGAAGTATCTCGGATACTTGTTTGGGCGGAATCCAGCTCCTGTCTAATTTCTGCGGTGCATATCCCAGGTGTAGACAATTGGGAGGCGGATTATCTCAGCCGTCAGACTTTTCATCCGGTGGAGTGGTCTCTCCATCCAGATGTGTTTTCTCAGATTGTTCAGATGTAGGGTCTTCCAGAGAAAAATCTGAGTTTGGAAGACTTACATTTCATGGTGTTCTTACATTTTCTTGGCATTCTTTTAGAATTCCTAGAATTTTACAGTTTCTTCAGGATGGTTTGGATAAGGGTTTGTCTGCAAGTTCCTTGAAGGGACAAATCTCTGCTCTTTCTGTTTTATTTCACAGAAAGATTGCCAAACTTCCTGATATTCATTGTTTTGTACAGGCTTTGGTTTGTATCAAGCCTGTCATTAAATCAATCTCTCCTCCTTGGAGTCTTAATTTGGTTTTGAGGGCTTTACAGGCTCCTCCATTTGAGCCTATGCATTCTTTGGACATTAAACTACTTTCTTGGAAAGTGTTGTTCCTTTTGGCCATCTCTTCTGCTAGAAGAGTTTCTGAGCTATCTGCTTTTTCTTGTGAATCTCCTTTTCTGATTCTTCATCAGGATAAGGCGGTTTTACGCACTTCATTTAAATTTTTACCTAAGGTTGTGAATTCTAACAGCATTAGTAGAAATTGTTGTCCCTTCCTTGTGTCTTAATCCTAAGAATTCTTTGGAAAGATCCTTACATTCTTTGGATGTGGTGAGAGCTTTGAAATATTATGTTGAAGCTACTAAAGATTTCAGGAAGACTTCTAGTCTATTTGTTATATTTTCTGGTTCTAGGAAAGGTCAGAAGGCTTCTGCCATTTCCTTGGCATCTTGGTTAAAGCTTTTGATTCATCAAGCTTATTTGGAATCGGGACAGGCCCCGCCTCAGAGAATTACAGCTCATTCTATTAGATCAGAATGAAGCTTCAGTTAATCAGATTTGCAAAGCGGCGACTTGGTCCTCTTTGCATACATTTACTAAATTCTACCGTTTTGATGTATTTGCTTATTCAGAAGCAGTTTTTGGTAGAAAGGTTCTTCAGGCAGCTGTTTCAGTTTGATTCTTCTGCTTATGTTTTAATTTTTTCTTGTCATTAAAGAATAAACTTATAATTTGGGTTGTGGATTATTTTTTCAGCGGAAAATGTCTGTTCTTTATTTTTATCCCTCCCTCTCTAGTGACTCTTGCGTGGAGTTCCACATCGTGGGTATTGATATCCCATATGTCACTAGCTCATGGACTCTTGCCAATTACATGAAAGAAAACATAATTTATGTAAGAATTTACCTGATAAATTCATTTCTTTCATATTGGCAAGAGTCCATGAGGCCCACCCTTTTTATGGTGGTTATGATTTTTTTGTATAAAGCACAAATATTTCCAAATTCCTTTGTTGATGCTTTTTACTCCTTATCACCCCACTACTTGGCTATTCGTTAAACTGAATTGTGGGTGTGGTGAGGGGTGTATTTATAGGCATTTTGAGGTTTGGGAAACTTTGCCCCTCCTGGTAGGATTGTATATCCCATACGTCACTAGCTCATGGACTCTTGCCAATATGAAAGAAATTAATTTATCAGGTAAATTCTTACATAAATTATGTTTTTATGTTTTATTTTGCAGAAATAGCTGGTTTTGCTCATTGAGAGTATTGGACTTTGTTTTGTGTATGAGGTATATAAAGTGTCAAAATAACCAGAGTATTGCAGAATGCAATGATACATTTTTTATTGGACTAACATATTTAAAAAACAAGTTTTCAAGAGTTTTCCTCTGTTCAACATTGCACTTTTTTATCATGTATTTGTTGATAATGCAAATATACTGTATTTACTGGTCCTTTAACACTTTGTTAGAGAAGGGGAGGGCAGTAAATGAGATGTCGTAAATAGCAGAGTCAGCCACTGGGGCATATTTATCAAAGCGTCAACTGAAATTTGTCACGAGATTGATCTGCTGTAGTTATCAAAGCGTCAAGATCGCAAATGTTGAAATTTGTGACGTAAAATATGATCCCGCGATCTAAATTCGATGTAGATCGATGCAAGTTTAAAACAGTGGTATTCGAGCAGAACTGTGTTCATTCACCCTAACTAAGTTATCAAAAATTCTACATTTACGCTTGTGTCTTTTCCGACTCAGTGTACCTGTTTTTCAATCTGCCACCCTTGAGGTCGCGTTTCCCTTAGGACTCAATGGGAGGCACTAGTAGATATAGGGATAAAAATGAAAAATACATTACTAATTATGGATTATGTTACAACTTTGTCTCTCATTACAAAGCAAGGGGACAATATTATTTCTACAAATTTGGTGCAAAGTTTTGCCCCAAACTTGTTGCACTAATAGATATAGAGATAAAAATGAAATAAATACACAACATAATATAGCTAACTTCCTTTTTATTTTCTTTGAAAAATCTATGTGCACCATTTTTAAGCCATGTAATACAAATCCCACTCTCCACTTCGCACCATATTTGACTCAACACTTTTCGCACTAATTATGACGCCAACTCCTGAACAACCCACACACTAGTGAATTTTTCCACTACTTTTGATCGGAATATGCATAATCACATGATTTATGACATCAGCCAATCTGATTCAAATACACATTATAAACTATCACTAACTAATCAAATTGCTCGATACTTGTGTCATTGTTCACTCATCAGAAATTGTAAGTGCCATTTGTTACATTGTGTATTGTCACATTGTGCATTATACTTTCAAAGTATGTATATGTGAAATTAGTATTAAAGATTGATTGATTGATGCTGACATTAGGACACCCAGTGTAATATTTTAGACAATGATTTTAAAATTTGAATTGCTGTTTGATTCAATATAATCTTAAAGGGACACTGAACCCAAATATTTCCTTTCATGATTCAGATAGAGCATGCAATTTTAAGCAACTTTCTAATTTACTCCTATTATCAAATTTTCTTCATTCTCTTGGTATCTTTATTTGAAATGCAAGAATGTAAGTTTAGATACCGGCCCATTTTTGGTGAACAACCTGGGTTGTTCTTGCTGATTGGTGAATAAATTCATCCACCAATAAAAAAGTGCTGTCCAGACTCCTGAAACAAAAAAAAAGCTTAGATGCCTTATTTTTCAAATAAAGATAGCAAGAGAACATAGAAAAATTGGTAATAGGAGTAAATTACAAAGTTGCTTAAAATTGCATGCTCTATCTGAATCACAAAATAAAAAATTTGGGTTCAGTGTCCCTTTAAGCTGATAGCTCAAAGGGATAGCCCACCTAACTTTAAACTGTCATGATTCAGATACAGCATAAATTACCTCTTTACTGGCATGCTATTTTCAGTGTATTTTTTTCTTCTCTTGAATTTCTTTTTCAGCAAGAAATGTCATCTTATATGCCAGCCCATTTTATAACACCTGTGTAGGGTTGGTTTTTAAAACTAGATTGCAATCAGGAGGGGATTATATTCAGGTTCGCGGCAGCGATGTCTGGCGAGCGTATTGACGCCAGCGAATGCAATATAGTTGAGGATTTGATAAATAGGCCTGAGAGTGAAAGATGCAGAGTGTTTGAGAAAAAAACAAAGGCCAGAGCAAATAAACACAGGAGAAACAATGAACACATTAAACAGATGAGATAAGTATAAAAATCATATACAGCTGCATAATATGTTAATATATAAATAAGTATAGGTGTAGTGGCAAAAAAACAACATTTGAACACCATAAAGGAGGGACTTAATGTAGACTCTGGTTTTCTGACACACCACTACAACTTTATATGGACATGCATCTGAATGTCTAATGTAAGTCTCATTATTTCTTTTTTTTGTCACTACACCTTCTATACTTTTACTTGAAATAATTTATATAGTCACATATAATTCAGCTGTATATGTATTTTATACTTATCTCATTGATTTAATAATTTTATCGTTTCTGCTATGTTTATTTGTTCTGGCCTTTTGTTTTCTCACAAACACTCTGCACCTTTCACTCAGGTCGATTCTGCTATTTACAAACTTGGGCATGTTTATTAAAACAGTGCGTAGTGGTTACAATAAGCAAAACCAGCTATTTGCAATACACAAATAAATCTAAAGGAGCAATTTCCTATTTATTTAATACTCTGCAGCTGGAAAAACAAGTAATTGGAAACACATTACGGGATAATCAATTGTACAGTTCAATATCCCTTTTAGGCCATACTAACCAACCATTTTCTAGTTATAAACCCCACTACACAATCTGTAACTGTATTTCTATAATGTATTACAAATAAAATATGAACTGCCTTTAGTGTGAGTTGATCAAGCAAACATTAACATGTCCTGAGTTAACTAAACTCTTCATAAGTAATTTGACAGGTTTAGATTTCACAATGACACCACAAATAAACAGACAGACCATCATAGACATGTTACATATGTAAAATAAGCTTTATGCACACATTAATCCTTAAACACACTTTAAAAGGACAGTAAACTCATTGTAATTGCATTTTTCTGCAGCATTCCAATATATTAACATATTAGCAAAATCTGAACTTTATTAGAACAGTTTAAAACCTTGTTTGCTGCAGTTGTTTTTCAAAAGTCAGACTCCACCCACTACTTTCCTTATTTCGAGCACCCAATAAATATTTGGGTCTGAGGGAGACAGGGCTTGCTACTGTTGTTGTAATAACAGAATCTCCATTGTTTGTATTTTATCATTTCTGCTGAAGCCAAATTGCTAATTAGGAAACGATATGTAGCAAGGTTAGGCTTGTGGAGCCTGTCATGTGCTATTTCAGTTTTCAGGACTGTAGCCCATATTTATCATAGTTGCCACAGAGAAAATAAAGTGTTATCAATTGAACGTCCTTTTACGGTGACCTTGAATTTATTTTTTGTGAACTGCAGCAATAGCCTCCCCTTGTGACTGCAAAACCTCTTCAGTATACAGTACAAGTAAATACGCTGCATTTTATAGTTTTAATCAGTATGCAAACATGCACTCTTTTAGATTCAAAACAAGTTTGAACAGTTTAAAATGTTTGAGTTTAATGTACCTTAAACACAGCACTAAATTACCTATAAAACATAATACAAAAAGCTAAGAAGTGATATTATATTTTCACTATTTATTGTGCAGGCTTTTCTAAAATTGAGACTGAAACTCTTCTTTTTCCACTGCAGTTAAGACAGCAGAATTTATCCATGACAGGCTCCAAGGCTAAAAAGTTGGTCCAGGGGGCATCTGCCCACGTGTAGTATTAAGGTAGCACTCATGGAAAACACCCTAGATAATCATAACTAGGTCAGTCAAATTGTAGGTCCCTTTTGTGATCTGTTTGTCATAAAGCTTCCACAGTTCTTCCTGCTACCACTGACCTGAAGGGAATGCTGTCAAGCAACAGGTTAATGGGAAAGGATGTGACACACACTACTTTAATAGTGTGGGCATAAAATGCTCAGATAATTATCTATGAATTGTTTCTACTCCATACCAACTCACTAATCTCATGGTGGTAATCTTCCTTCCTCACATTCCAGACCTAAAGGTATAATCTAGAGAAAGCTAAAATGCTCTTCATTGTTGGAGCAGTTTATAGTTTAAGAAAATTCTCTTCTGTCAACCTGGAAGTTTACTTTTAGCTAAAATGTCCTTTTAATGTTTGTTGGTGTTCAACACTTAAATTAATACAAGTTTAATAAAATATATGTTTAATAGCTCGGCACATAAGTAAAAAAAATATTTCAACTTTGGCTCCTCATTTAAAAAGTTTGACACTCCTGCTCTGGGTCTATTTTGCATCCACAAGATCCTTAAACCTTTAATTCAGTCTTGCACAGACTCAGTAGGAGTAGGGGGGGCTTTTGGAGGGTCTGCATTCTCTTTGCCTGCAACAGGTTGGGTTTGAACCACGTGGCTCTGCAGTTTCTTCCAAGACAAGTGAATATAGTCACTGACAACAGTTTGTGGTGACAAAGAATTTGTACCTTGACATCTCCCCAGTGATTCCCTAAGGAAATGTCTGCCCCCTTCAATCCTTCAATGGAAAGTGCATTAATTTATGACATATATACCATTTAGGAACTAGGACGCAGAAACCCAAATACACTTAAAGCAGAATACTCATTGAAACACAGGCCGTGAGTGTGAAAATTGTAAAATTAAACCATGCCATTACATACCAACGAAATTGACATACAAGTAGATAAAAAAAATCCTTTTACACTCAAATATAATTGAGAAGTCTTGATGACATTGTCAGGTTGTATTATTTTTTTTGTACCTTATGGATATGTTAATAAAGCTCATTTAAAAAAAAAAAAAAATATATATATATATATAT
Organism: Bombina bombina; assembly: GCF_027579735.1. NCBI lineage: Eukaryota > Metazoa > Chordata > Amphibia > Anura > Bombinatoridae > Bombina > Bombina bombina. The sequence goes on from NC_069501.1 coordinate 660,612,505, forward strand.
ATATATTTATATATATAATTGAGAAGTCTAAACAATACAATGTAAACATTTCTTCAGGAATACCATGTGGACCTTTATTTATGAAGATTCATACTCATGATAATTATTGAGATCACTACAGATAAGTCTGGACATAGACATGATATAACCTGCATAATCTGCACATCCTTCACTATCTTGTAACAGGAAATGAACGGTACAATACTGTGTTCCATGTCAAAACCCAGTGAGTTCTGTTCTGGGGGGTTTGGGTCCACCTGTACTTTCTTTTCCATGGATTCCATAGATTTTATAAAGGGGTTTGTTTTGATTAGAAAAATAGGTTCTATAACTTACAAATAGGTAAATGCACACTGTAAATGATTACTTCACTGTGTAGTTAAATGGACAGTAAAGTCCAAATTAAACATTTATGATTTAGATAGGGCATGCAATTTTTTTTAAAAATCCAATATACTTTTATCATCAGATTTGCTTTGTTCTATTGGTATTCTTAGTTGAAAGCTAAACCTAGGTAGGCTCATATGCTAATTTCTAAGCCCTTGAAGGCCAACTCTTATCTGAATGCATTTGACAGTTTTTCTCAGCTAGAGGGTATTAGTTCATGTGTGCCATATACATAAGATTGTGATCACTCCTGTGGAGTTATTTAAGAGTCTGCACTAATTGCCTGAAATGCAAGTCTTTCAAAAGATTTGATAAGGAGGCAGTCTGCAGAGGCTTAGATACAAGGTAATTACAGAGGTAAAAAGTATATTAATATAACTGTTGGTTATGCAAAACTAGGTAATGGTAAATAAAGGGATTATTTATCTTTTTAAACAATATAAATGTTGGTGTTTACTGTCCCTTTAATAGCTTCTATCAGAATTCTTAATAAAGTAACGGCTAGATTACGAGTCTTGCGTTAGCCTTAAAAAAGCAGCGTTGAGGGGTCCCAAAGCTGCTTTTTAACGCCCGCTGGTATTACGAGTCAGGCAGGAGAGGGTCTACCGCTCACTTTGTTTCCGCGATTTTAGCTTACCGCAAATCCCCTTATGTCAATTACGTATCCTATCTTTTTAATGGAATTTGCCTAACGCCGGTATTACGATCGCCTGAAGTGAGCGGTAGACCCTCTCCTGGGAAGACTCCTACCGCATATAAAAGTCAGTAGTTAAGAGTTTTATGGGCTAATGCCGTAACATAAAACTCTTAACTAAAGTGCTAAAAAGTACACTAACACCCATAAACTACCTATTAACCCCTAAACCGAGCCCCCCCCCCACATCGGAAACACTTAACTAAAATGTTTAACTCCTAATCTGCCGACCGGACATCACCACCACTTTAATAAATGTATTAACCCCTAAACCGCCGCACTCCCACCTCACAAACACTAGTTAAATTTTATTAACCCCTAATCTGCCGTCCCTAACATTGCCGACACCTACCTACATTTATTAACCCCTAATCTGCCGAGCCCAACGTCGCCGCTACTATATTAAATGTATTAACCCCTAAATCTAAATCTAACCCTACCCCCCCCCCCTAACTTAAATATAATTTAAATAAAACAAAATTAAATTACTACAATTAAATAAATTAATCCTATTTAAAACTAAATACTTACCTAAAAAAAATAAAACCCTAAGATAGCTGCAATATAATTAATAATTACATTGTAGCCATCTTAGGGTTTATTTTTATTTTACAGGCAACTTTGTATTTATTTTAACTAGGTACAATAGTTATTAAATAGTTATTAACTATTTAATAACTACCTAGCTAAAATAAGTACAAAAGTACCTGTAAAATAAACCCTAACCTAAGTTACAATTACACCTAACACTACACTATAATTTAACTAATTACCTAAACTACCTACAATTAATTACAATTAAATAAAATAAACTAAATTACAGAAAATAAAAAAAGAATTACAAGAATGTTAAACTAATTACACCTAATCTAATCCCCCTAATAAAATAAAAAAGCCCCCCAAAATAATAAAATTCCCTACCCTATACTAAATTACAAATAGCCCTTAACCCCTTAACGACCGAGGACGTGCAGGGTACGTCCTCAAAAAAAAGGCAGTTAATGCCTGAGGACGTACCCTGCACGTCCTCGGTGTGGAAAGCAGCTGGAAGCGATCCTGCTCGCTTCCAGCTGCTTTCCGGTTATTGCAGTGATGCCTCGATATCGAGGCATCCTGCAATAACCATTTGTAGCCATCCGATGCAGAGAGAGCCACTCTGTGGCCCTCTCTGCACCGGACATTAACGGCTACGTTTGAGGGTGGATAGGAGCCGGTGTGGGAGGCGGGTGGCGGCCATCGATGGCCCCGGATGATGCTGAGGGGGGCGGGATCGGGGGCGGGAATGCCCGGGGCGCGCGCACGGGCGCGCGCGCGTGCACGGGGGGGTGGGGGCGGGCGCGTGCACGGGAGGGAGCGGGTGGGAACCGCTGCACTACAGAAAAAGTACCATTAAAATTTACTAAAAAGGGGAAATAAAGTTGGCAGTAAAAAGATCAGGCAGGTGGTGGGGGTTGGTCTGTGGGGGGGGGGGAAGCTACACTACAGAAACTAAAAATAAAAACAAAAAAAAAACGTTTTATTTTGCAAAATGGGTACTGGCAGACAGCTGCCAGTACCCAAGATGGCCCCCAATACGGCAGATGGGGAGGATTAGAGAGCTGTTTGGGGGGATCAGGGCGGTTGGGGGCTAAGGGGGGATGCTACACCCCCAGCATATGTAAATATGCTTTAAAAAAATAAAAATAAAAAAACCTTTTATTTTAGTACTGGCAGACTTTCTGCCAGTACTTAAGATGGCGGAGACAATTGTGGGGTGGGGGAGGGAAGGGAGCTGTTTGGGAGGGATCAGGGGGTCTGATGTGTCAGGTGGGAGGCTGATCTCTACACTAAAGCTAAAATTAACCCTGCAAGCTCCCTACAAACTACCTAATTAACCCCTTCACTGCTAGCCATAATACACGTGTGATGCGCAGCAGCATTTAGCGGCCTTCTAATTACCAAAAAGCAATGCCAAAGTCATATATGTCTGCTATTTCTGAACAAAGGGGATCCCAGAGAAAAATTTACAACCATTTATGCCATAATTGCACAAGCTGTTTGTAAATAATTTCAGTGAGAAACCGAAAGTTTGTGAAAAAGTGAACGACTTTTTGTATTTGATCGCATTTGGCGGTGAAATGGTGGCATGAAATATACCAAAATTGGCCTAGATCAATACTTTGGGATGTCTTCTAAAAAAATATATATACATGTCAAGGGATATTCAGGGATTCCTGAAAGATATCAGTGTCCCAATGTAACTAGCGCTAGTCTTGAATAAAATGGTTTGGAAATAGCAAAGTGCTACTTGTATTTATGGCCCTATAACTTGCAAAAAAAAGCAAAGAACATGTAAACATTGGGTATTTCTAAACTCAGGACAAAATTTAGAAAATATTTAGCATGGGTGTTTTTTTGTGGTTGTAGATGTGTAACAGATTTTGGGGGTCAAAGTTAGAAAAAGTGTTTTTTTTCTATTTTTTTCTCATATTTTATAAAAAAAAATTATAATAAATTATAAGATATGATGAAAATAATGGTATCTTTGGAAAGTCCATTTAATGGCGAGAAAAACGGTATATAATATGTGTGGGTACAATAAATGAGCAAGAGGAAAATTACAGCTAAACACAAACACCACAAAAATGTAAAAATAGCCTTGGTCCCAAACGGACAGAAAATGGAAAAGTGCTGCGGTCATTAAGGGGTTAAAAGAGCCTTTTGCTGGTCATTGCCCCAAAGTAATCAGCTCTTTCACCTGTAAAAAAAAATACAATACCCCCCCCCCCCAACATTAAAACCCACCACCCACACACCCAACCCTACTCTAAAACCCACCCAATAATCCCCCCTTTAAAAAACCTAACACTACCCCCTTGAAGATCACAGTACCTTGAGACGTCTTCACCCAGCCGGGCACAAGTGGTCCTACAGAGGGTCCGAAGTCTTCATCCTATCCGACCAGAAGAGGACATCCAGACCGGCAGAAGGCTTCATCCAGGCGGCATCTTCTATCTTCATCCTTCCGGAGCGGGTCCATCTTCAAGACATCCGACGCAGAGCATCCTCTTCATCCGACGGCCGACGACTGAATGACTGGTCCTTTAAGTGACGTCATCCAAGATGGCGTCCCTTCAATTCCGATTGGCTGATAGAGTCCTATCAGCCAATCAGAATTAAGGTAGGAAAAATCCTATTGGCTGATGCATAGATAGGAAGATTGAATCTTATCTTAGGAAGGCATATTTACATATTGGCTATATTCTTAGATCTGCTATTCCAATAACTGATGTTGCTGCTGCTTCAACTTTTTGGTTGGACAGTCTAGCACAGTAGTTATCGGATCTTGATTTGACTAGCATTGTTTTTTACTTCAAAATGCTAATCATTTCATTTGTGATGCTATATTTGATATTATTAAGATTGATATTAAATCTTTAGCTATTCTATCTAGAAGAGCTTTATGGCTTAAATCATGGAATGCTGATATGGTGTCTAAATCTAGATTACTATCTTTATCCTTTCAAGGTAATAATTTATTTGGTTTTTAATTAATTGGATTCTATTATCTCCACTATTACTGGGGGTAAGGGATTTTTTCTGCCTCAAGAAATCTAAGGGTAAATTTAAAGCTCCCAATCATTTTCGTTTCTTTCGTCAGTCTAAGGAACAAAAAAAAAACTCCTTCCCCTAAGGCCTCTGGTTCAAATTGGAGACCATCCACGAATTGGAATAAATCCAAGCCTTATAAGAAACCAAATACAGCCCCTAAGACTGCATGAAGGTGCGGCCCTCAAACCAGTTCAGCTGGTGGAGGGCAGATTAAAATTATTTCAAGACATTTGGGCAGATTCTGTCCAAAATCAGTGGATTCAGGATATTGTTTCTCAGGGATATCGAATAGGTTTCAGAATAAGACCTCCCATGGGAAGATTCTTTCTTTCCCATGTTCCAACAAACCCTGTGAAGGCCCAGGCTTTTCTGAAGTGTGTTTCAGACCTAGAGCTTTCAGGAGTGATTGTTCCAGTTCCTCTACAGGAACAGGATTTGGGTTTTTATTCAAATCTGTTCATTGTCCCAAAGAAGGAGGATTCATTCAGACCAATTCTGGATCTGAAAAATTTGAATCGTTTTGTAAGAGTCCCAACTTTCTAGATGGTGACTATAAGAACTATTCTGCCTTTTGTTTAGCAAGGTCATTTCATGTCCACAATAGACAACAATTACAGGATGCTTATCTTCATATTCTGATTCACCCAGATCACTATCGGTTTCTGAGATTCTCTTTTCTAGACAAGCATTACCAATTTGTCGCTCTTCCGTTTGGCCTAGAGACAGCTCCGAGAATCTTTTCAAAGTTTCTCGGTGCCCTTCTGTCTGTAATCAGAGAGCAGCGTATTGCAGGGTTTCCTTATTTGGACGATATCTTGGTACTAGCTCAATCTTTTCATTTAGCAGAATCTCACATGAAACAACTTGTGTCGTTTCTTCAGACATGGTTGGAGGATCAATTTACAAAAGAGTTTCTTGATCCCTCAGACAAAGGTCATCTTTTAAGGTTTCCAGATGGATTCAGTGTCCATGACTCTTTCTTTGACAAAAAAGAGACAAATGAAGTTAGTGTTAGCTTGTCTAAACCTTCAGTCTCTATCATTCCCTTCAGTGGCTATGTGCATGGAAGTTTTAGGTCTCATGATTGCAGCATCAGACGCAATCCCCTTTGCTCATTTTCATATGAGACCTCTTCAGCTTTGCATGCTGCACCAATGGTGCAGGGATTATACTCAGATATCACAGTTGATATACTTAAGTCCCAACATTCGACAATCTCTGTCTTAGTGGTTAAACCATCACCTTATTGTTCAAGGTGCCTCCTTTGTTCGTCCTTCCTGGACTGATGCAAGTCTTACAGTTTGGGGAGCTGTCTGGGGGTCTCTGACAGCACAAGGGGTTTGGGAACCTCAGGAGGCGAGGTTACCAATCAATATTTTAGAACTCTGTGCTATTTTCAGATCACTTCAGGCTTGGCCTCTATTAAAGAGAGAACGTTATAGTCAATTCCAGACAGACAATATCACTACAGTGGCATATGTCAATCATCAAGGGGGGGGAGGGGCTGCTTACACCTTCTTCTAAAGGCGTTCTCCAAGATCATAATGGAACAATTGTATGTGTTTCTGATAGCTCCAGCTTGGCCTCTCAGGTTTTGGTATGCGGACCTTGTCAGGATGTCCAGTTGCCAACCTAGGCCACTTCCTTTAAGGCCAGACCTTCTGTCTCAAGGGCCGTTTTTCCATCAAGTAACACAAGTAAGTTGTCTGCTGTTTTTTAACACAGTCTTGTTTCTTTATTTTAGCATGCAAAAAAAGGGTTATAGACTTCCTTGAAAGGAATACACTTGATAGCACTCGAGAGTCTATTAAATATTTATATTGGAATATTTAGTGCAAAAATCAACTTGTGTTTTGGGGTTTATTGTGACAAAAATAAAACTTAACTTTTACTAAATAGCCAATATTAAAATATTAGTGGGAAGAGCTACATTAAAAACACACATTGGAGAGACTAACGTAATATCAGTACTTGCAGAGTCTATATAAATATTTTCCCAACTGTATCAAGAGAGGATTCTTATGAGTACAAGGGAAACAATTGTTTTACATATAGGACCAGCACATTCGTGTTTACAAACAGTTTGCACAATATATATTCGAATTGTGTGTTAATCAGAAGGTCAGATTCGATGAAGGTATAGAAACAGTGTGTTAGTGTTTAAATATCATATAAAATACGGTTGAAGCAAAACTGCAAATAAGCATTATATTTGTTGTTTACACCAAATACACCCACTATTCTGTTTCAACTTATCGTGTTAAAGTGGTACCAACCACCTTGCACATTATTACTGAATTTTGGAATTACCTTCTAAAGTTACCAATTGATTAAGGTAGCATAGCGGATATGTAATCAAAATTGGATAGTACAGTAAGTCCCCGACTTACGAACGAGTTCAATTCCGGGAACATGTTCTTAATTCCAACTGTATTGTAATTTATGTGAAAAGTATTATAAAACCTCACTTTGTAATAATTTTCACTTAAATTACAGTACAGTAGTACATAAAAAACAAACAATACTGTAAAGAAAACATTTTTAATGTACAGTAATGTAGTACATAATAAACAAACTATACCTGTACTATAAAGAAAACATTTTTAATGTACAGTAATGTAGTACATAATAAACAAACTATACCTGTACTGTAAAGAAAACATTTTTAATACCTATACTGTACTGTACATGTAAAATAAACAATACTATAAAACATTTTTAATCTTGCCTTCTCCCCTGTATAGTACAACAGCTTGTTTACAAGGGCTGGCATGGAGTGAACAGGCAAGTTACTGACTTGAGGAGGAAGAGGTGGGAGATGGTGGAGCTGAAGGATCGTCAGCAATAGTAATGGAGGGCGAGCTAGAATTTCACTCACACCTGATGTTGATGGCAGGGGTTCTGGTTCCTTGCTGGATTCAATTCTATCTACCCTCCTGAAAAAAGGATCCAGTGATGTCTGGATAGTAGCTTTTTTGTTCTCATCATAGATGCGACGGTAACACTGGATGGCATTCTGAACGGCGTACCGTTCTACATTTGGGTGCTGTGCCTCAAAAACTAACATTGCCTCCTCAAATAAAGAAAACCCCCTTGCCATTTCCTGTTTTGTTAATCATTTTGGTTCTTCAGTTACCTCTTCGTCCTTTTGCTGGGCCTAAACTCACCCTGACTGACTGTGTACTGCAGTTCACTAAAGTCAGCAGCAACAGCATAGCTCTCCCCTACCAATGAGGTGATGTTTGCACCACTAAACCAATAACTGTGCTAGCATACAGAACACTTTCAGCTGACACGCACGGCTATTGGTTTAAAAAAGCAAACGTCACCTCATTGAAGGAAAGTTCTGTGTCGTGGGCGGCCGGAACCTCTGAGTTTAGCAATCTGCAGCGGCACAGTCAGGGTGAGTTTAGCACCGTTTTTTTTAATAACTGATCCCTTAAACTCCACTTATTTTTAGTGATGGTAAATCCTAGCGTTTGTTAATTAAACACTCAGATTTACCATCGCTTTAAAGGAACAGTCAAGTCAATATTAAACTTTAATGATTCAAATAGGGTATGCAATTTTAAACAACTTTGCAATTTACTTTTATCATCACATTTGCTTTGTTCTCTTGGTATTCTTTGTTGAAAGCTAAAATTAGGTAGGTGTATATGCTAATTTCTAAGCCTTTGAAGGCCGCCTCTTTTATCAGGGGATTTGGACAGTTTTTTACAACTATAGGGTGTTAGTTCATGTGTACCATATAGATAATATTGTGCTCACGCCCATGGAGTTATCTAGTAGTCAACACTGATTGGCTAAAATGCAAGTCTGTCAAGAGAACTAAGATAAGGGGCAGTCTGTTGAGGCTTTGATACAAGGTAATCACAAAGGTAAAAAGTATATTAATATTACCATGTTGGTAATGCAAAACCCGGGGAATGGGCAATAAAGGGATTATCTATCTTTTTAAAAAATAAAAATTCTGAAGTAGACTGTCTCTTTAAGGAGATAACAGAAAATGTACATATCATTTTCTACCCACTTTATCTTTCTTTGTAATATGTCAAAACTTAAGTATTGAGTTTTTCACTTTCTATTTATGCTTAAAACAAACGGCTAGATTACGAGTTTTTGACGGTAAGGCTGTGCGGTGCTAACGAGCCTTTTTTTCTTACGACTCACTTAAGCCAGCGCTGGTATTACAGGTTTTCTTCAAGCCGACGGCAGCCTCAGAAAAGTGAGAGTTGAGCAAAATTTAGCTCCACATCTCACTGTAATTCCAGCGCTGCTTACGGTAGCGGTAAGCTGGCAAAACGTGCTCGTGCACGATTTCCCCATAGGAAACAATGGGGCTGAGCTGGCTGAAAAAAAAACCTAACACCTGCAAAAAAGCAGCGTTCAGCTCCTAATGTAGCCCCATTGTTTCCTATGGGGAAATTAATTTTATGTCTGCACCTAACACCCTAACATGAACCCCGAGTCTAAACATCCCTAATCTTACACTTATTAACCCCTAATCTGACGACCCCGACATTGTCACCACCTACATTATATTATTAACCCCTAATCTGCCGCTCCGGACACCGCCGCCACCGACATTATACTTATGAACCCTTAATCTACTGCCCCCAACATCGCCGAACCCTACATTATATTTATTAACCCCTAATCTGCCCCCCCTAATGTTGCCGCAACTATATTAAATTTATTAACCCCTAATCTGCCGCCGCCGCCAACGTCACCGCCACTATAATAAATTTATTAACCCCTAAACCTAAGTCTAACCCTAACACCCCCCTAACTTAAATATAATTTAAATACATCTAAATAAATTTACTACAATTAAATAAATTATTCCTATTTAAAACTAAATACTTACCGATAAAATAAACCCTAAGCTAGCTACAATATAAATAAGTTACATTGTATCTAGCTTAGGGTTTATTTTTATTTTACAGGCAAGTTTGTATTTATTTTAACTAGGTACAATAGTTATTAAATAGTTATAAACTATTTAATAACTTCCTAATTAAAATAAGTACAAATTTACCGGTAAAATAAATCCTAACCTAAATTACAATTACACCTAACACTACACTATCATTAAATTAATTAAATAAATTAACTACAATTAAATACAATTACATTAAATAAACTAAAGTACAAAAAAAACCACTAAATTACAGAAAATAAAAAAAGAATTTTTTTTAAACTAATTACACCTAATCTAATCCCCCTAATAAAATAAAAAAGCCCCCCAAAATAATAAAACACCCTATACTAAATTACAAATAGCCCTTAAAAGGGCCTTTTGCGGGGCATTGCCCCAAAGTAATCAGCTCTTTTACCTGTAAAAAAAAATACAATACCCCCCAACATTAAAACCCACCACCCACACAACCCACCCAATCCCCCCTTAAAAAAACCTAACACTACCCCCTTGAAGATCACCCTACCTTGAGCTGTCTTCACCCAGCCGGGCACAAGTGGACGTCCAGAGGGGCAGAAGTCTTCATCCGATCCGGCCAGAAGAGGTCCTCCAAGCGGCAGAAGTCTTCATCCAGGCGGCATCTTCTATCTTCTTCCATCCGGAGCGGAGCGGTTCCATCTTGAAGACATCCGACACGGAGCATCCTCTTCCATCCGATGGTAACTGAAGAACAAAGGTTCCTTTAAGGAACGTCATCCAAGATGACGTCCCTTCAATTCTGATTGGCTGATAGAATCCTATCAGCCAATCGGAATTAATGTAGGAAAAATCCTATTGGCTGATGCAATCAGCCAATAGGATTGATCTGGCATTCTATTTGCTGTTCCAATCAGCCAATAGAATGTGAGCTCAATCAATTGAACTTCAATCCTATTGGCTGATTGTATCAGCCAATAGGATTTTTTATACCTTAATTCCGATTGGCTGATAGGATTCAGCCAATCAGAATTGAAGGGACGCCATCTTGGATGACGTCACTTAAAGGAACCTTCATTCTTCAGTCGCCGTCGGATGGAAGATGATGCTCCGCGTCGGATGTCTTCAAGATGGACCCGCTCCGCTCCGGATGGAAGAAGATAGAAGATGCCGGTCTGGATGTCCTCTTCTGGCCGGATCAGATGAAGACTTCTGCCGCTCTGGACGTCCACTTGTGCCCGGCTGGGTGAAGACGGCTCAAGGTAGGGTGATCTTCAAGGGGGTAGTGTTAGGTTTTTTTAAGGGGGGATTGGGTGGGTTTTAGAGTAGGGTTGGGTGTGTGGGTGGTGGGTTTTAATGTTGAGGAGGGGTATTGTATTTTTTTTTTACAGGTAAAAGAGCTGATTACTTTGGGGCAATGCCCCGCAAAAGGCCCTTTTAAGGGCTATTTGTAATTTAGTATAGGGTAGGGAATTTTATTATTTTGGGGGGCTTTTTTATTTTATTAGGGGGATTAGATTAGGTGTAATTAGTTTAAAAAAAATTGTAATTCTTTTTTTATTTTCTGTAATTTAGTGTTTGTTTTTTGTACTTTGGTCTATTTAATTTAATTGTATTTAATTGTAGTTAATTGTAGGTAATTTATTTAATTCATTTAATGATAGTGTAGTGTTAGGTGTAATTGTAATTTAGGTTAGGATTTATTTTACAGGTAAATTTGTACTTATTTTAACTAGGAAGTTATTAAATAGTTAATAACTATTTAACCCTTTGAGTGCTAAGCTGGATTTAATATTTTTCTGATTTTTACTATTTAAAAAAAAAAAAAATGTTTTGACTCCCCCCCCCCCCCCAGATCCCCAAGACGATTAGCTTTCCAATGGTGGCTCTTGGGGGTCTGTAGCTGCTCAGATCCCTGAGATACAGGTTTCTAAGCAGCATGCCCCTTTCCCTATACTTTGTATTGTCAATTTTAAATAAAGTTGCGCTGTGACATCATCACGTCATTACGCATGACGTCACCGCACGTAACGGGAAGCCCCGGCGATGCCTGTCACTATGCAGGCCTGATCGCCGGGGTAGGAGCGGGTGGGAGCCCCCGTATCACCAAAAAGGTAGTTGAGTGCTAGCGACGGCTCTGAGCCGTCGTTAGCACTCAAGGGGTTAATAACTATTCTACCTAGTTAAAATAAATACAAAGTTGCCTGTAAAATAAAAATAAATCCTAAAATAGCTACAATGTAACTATTAGTTATATTGTAGCTAGCTTAGGGTTTATTTTATTGGTAAGTATTTAGTTTTAAATAGGATTCATTTATTTAATAGTAGTAAATTTATTTTGTTTTATTTAAATTATATTTAAGTTAGGGGGGTTAGGGTTAGACTTAGGTTTAGGGGTTAATAAATTTAATATAGTAGCGATGACGTTGGGGGCGGCAGATTAGGGGTTAATAAATGTAGGTAGATGTCGGCAATGTTAGGGACAGCAGATTAGGGGTTAATAAAATGTAACTAGTGTTTGCTAGGCGGGAGTGTGGTGGTTTAGGGGTTAATAAATTTATTAAAGTGGCGGCGATGTCCAGTCGGCAGATTAGGGTTTAAACATTTTAGTTAAGTGTTTCCAATGTGGGGGGGGGCTCGGTTTAGGGGTTAATAGGTAGTTTATGGGTGTTAGTGTACTTTTTAGCACTTTAGTTAAGAGCTTTATGTTCCGGCGTTAGCCCATAAAACTCTTAACTACTGACTTTTAAATGTGGTATCAGTCTTGACAGGAGAGGGTGTACCGCTCACTTTTTCAGGCGATCGTAATACCAGCGTTAGGAAAATCCCATTAAAAAGATAGGATACGCAATTGACGTAAGGGGATTTGCGGTATTCTAAAATCGCGGAAAAAAAGTGAGCGGTAGACCCTCTCCTGCCTGTCTCGTAATACCAGCGGGTGTTAAAAAGCAGCGTTGGGACCCCACAACGCTGCTTTTTTAAGCTAACGCAAGACTCGTAATCTAGCCGAAAGTTTGTTCTTTCTTTCTTCCTTCCTTCCTTTGCACTCTCAAACCGGTATATGTACACATCCCATGCTCACCGGTACTCACAAACAGCCGTTTTTGCATTCAGTGACTCAATAGGAAAAATCACATACAAATATAAAACACAACACACAGAATGGGCAACACTCACTTAGATGCATATGGCTAGGATAAACACCAGCTACAGCTTTTGGCCTATAGGTGATAAGCCCAGAAACTACGTCAAGGGGTTCCATTTATCAAGAACCAGAAGCTACTTTGGAGCTCTTGTGGTCCAGGCTTGCTGCTTGTTTGCCACAAGTTTAGAAGCAGTAGTCATCCAACTCGCTTGTTTGGGGTGATTAATAGTCCCTACTGGCATGCAGTAGGTTGTGCACGAGCATGAGTAGGCAGTGCTGCAATGTACAGGTAAATACTAACAGAACGACCTGTTCTGACTACAGCCAGTGAATGTCTGCCTGCTCTTCATGCTGTAAGATTGTTTAATAGCATGATCCTTTCAGCTTCAATAGTTCTTGGCACTGCTGTTTTTCTCTAGACACTGCTTCACTGACTTGTTTGGAGTCCAGCCAATCAAAAGCAAACAGGCTCTGTTTAAGAAAGCACAAGACTTTGCTCTGTTCACTTTTATACAATTCTTTGTAAGTTGTAGTTTATAGCCCTGGTGTTGGATGTGCTCCTGTCTGATTATCTGTGTTCTGTATCTTGTGTCCCATCTTCAAGTTTCTATATTCTTTTCAGTGAAGCATTATGCTAGACGCAATGCCGCTCTCCGAGAACTACAGCAACCTTCTTGTTTATCAGTCTTGCTACTGTCTGGTGAAACACTTGCAACACACTTTGTATTAACGCTCTTTGCATTCTTGGATCTCTGCATCACATTTCTGAAATTCTCATCACAATACTTTCCCTAATCCTGGATCTCTGTATGCAGCTCAGATCTCAGATTTGAAATGTTTTCCTGTTTTGCACTATTTGCAGCTAAAAGTAATTTCTATAAGTCATTTTCACATGTGCAACAACTCTCCTTGAGATACCTGCAGTGTAGGTTCCATAATGGCAGCCTACATGATTAAAGAGAGGTGCATTAAATATGTTTAGTATCCCTTTAAGACCAATAGAATTATTGTATAGAAAATTAGCAAATCTAGGTAAGTATCCCCGCTTGCTTATCTCCAAAAGTACTGTGCATATATTGTTACCAATGCAATACAATATCTCATGCTTTTTCCTTCCAAGTATTGGTTTTAATCACAACAATCCCCTTTATGGGGTGCATCCCTTTAACAAAGGATACCAAGAGAATTAAAGTAAATTTATAATAGAAGTAAATTGGAGAGATGTTTAAAATGTTAGTTTAATTTTGATTTTACTGTCCCTTTAAACACAAATGTATTCAAACAGGAAACAAAACTGTTTTATATAAGCCCTACAAAAATGGCTTAAAGGGATGTTAAACAGTCTGCTTCATTGTTGTTACAATTGCTAAGCAATCTTATATTTAGAATCACAATTTGTATTATTTATATATTTAAATGGATTTTACCTTTTATATATATATATCCCTGCATGTGTGCAGTGTCCTTCATTTCTTGACACAGCCTTATAAGGAGGAGGCAGCCTCTGCAGGAAGGTTTATCTTAGCCTGATGTCATAAAACTTCTAGGCTGGTTACTATTAAGTGAATAGACTAGATCAGTGTTTTTCAACCAGTGTGCCGTGGCACACTAGTGTGCCGTGAGAGATCCTCAGGTGTGCCACGGCAGACTGACAACAGTGTGACATATTTTTTAAACTTTGCTTGTTTTTTACTCCCAGTGCAGGGGTAGTTTGTAGGAGGCATGGCATAACAGCACAATACATACAGTATGTGTGTGTTTGTGTGTATGTATATATATATATATATATATATATATATATATGCTGTATTAGGCTACAATGTGTGATTTTTTTTTAACATTTTGGGATGGTGGTGTGCCACAGGATTTTTTAATGTAAAAAAGTGTGCCACGGCAAAAAAAGGTTAAAAATCACTGGACTAGATAACAGGGAGTCACACTTGCTCATGCCTAGATCATACAGAATGTAACCTAAGTTTCAAAGATGTCAGCTCTCATATCACACTGGGGGCAGGGGCTACACTGTGTATTTCTAAGTGCTGATTATGCAAGAAAACAAGTACGTTGTTAGCTGTTTTTTACTCTGTTTCTTTTTAGATTTCATTTAAAGGCACACTGAACCCAATTGTTTTATTTTGTGATTCAGATAGAGCATGCAATTTTAAGCAACTTTCTAATTCTCTTGGTATGTTTATTTTAAAAGCAAGAATGTAAGTTTAGATGCCGGCCAACTTTTGGTGAACAACTTGGGTTGTCCTTGTTGATTGGACAGCACCAATAAACAAGTGCTGTCCATGCTTTTTCAAATAAAGATAGCAAGAGAACGAATAAAATTTGATAATAGGAGTAAATTAGAAAGTTGACTGAGGATTAACACTGACGTAACAGCTATCATACAGGCTGTGTGAACACCGCACCAGGATAGGTCAACATTGCAGTTTTGAGCTCAGCAAGTGAAGATGCCAATCTACCGAGTGAACTCTCAAGCCAGACCGCTTGTATAACAAGGTACCCGGTGTGCTGTTTAGTGGTGAATGAATATGTTGAAATCACGGTAAGGTTTGGCTTTATAGTCTTGCTTAAACTCTCCAACAGTCCAGATTTATTTCCACACTGCACTGACTGTTAACCCCCTGGTGGGATATCTGATGTAACAGTTTCCTACAAATCTAAGTTTTGATTGGCCTATACCGGCTTCAAGTGACTTCCCACTACAATAATAACACAGGTTGGAAGGAAGGAAAAAGCTGCTTTGATAAATCCGTGCCTGTTGGGAATTAGTAGTCACCTTTTTGAGCGTTTATACCAGAACGTGTTTTTTACACTTATGTGCCTGTGCCTGGTATTGGAGCCTTCACTCGCTCTACTTTAAGGCCCCATATTCTTACTTGGCAACTGTTGCAAATTTTCTATACTGCAGATTATCATTGTGTCATTTTTTACAACGTCTTGTTTCTTTGCACACTATGATTAATGCTGGCCCAGCTTAGTAGCCGTTTGCAGTTAACATGTCTGTTTCAAGAGATATCCCGAATAATGTGTACACATAGGGGCCTATCTATCAAGCTCGCCAGAAACAGCAGTTATGAAGCAGCGGTCACAAAGACCGCTGCTCCATAACCCTGTCCGCCTGCTCTGAGCAGGCGGACAGACATCGCCGGAATTCAACCCGATCGGGTTGATTGACACCTCCCTGCTGGCGGCCCATTGGCCGCGAGTCTGCAGGGGGCGGCGTTGCACCTGCAGCTCTTGTGAGCTGCTGGTGAAATGCTGAATACGGAGAGCGTATTGCTCTCCGTATTCAGCGAGGTCTGGCGGACCTGATCTGCACTGTCGGATCAGGTCCGCCAGACTTTGTTAAATAAAGGCCCTAGCCCGTGGTGCTAGTTCTTTATTTAATGCAAGAGTATACCTTTTGAAATCTGGGTGGAGGATAGACGGTCTGATTTGTTAAGTCACACCCATAAGTACTAATAAAGCGTTAGAAACCAATATGCAGCCTTTGTCCTTCTTTGATTGATATTGGTATTTAATCAATCCTTTCTTAGCAAGTATAGTTTTATAGTATTTTGGGACTGCTAGCACTGTTTTGGTATACGGATTGGAATTGAGAAGTGCACCTCTATGTTTAAACTTTTTGCTGCATAAATTAGAAAGTTGCTTAAAATTGCATGCTCTATCTGAATTATGAAAGTAAAAATTTGGGTTCAGTGTCCCTTTAAAGGGAGAGTCTACTCCAGAATTTGTATTGTTTAAAAAGATAGATAATCCCTTTATTACCCATTCCCCAGTTTTGAAAAACCAACACAATTATATTAAAGGGACACTGAACCCAAATGTTTTCTTTCGTAATTCAGATATAGCATGCAATTTTAAGCAACTTTCTAATTTACTCCTATTATCACATTTTCTTCATTCTCTTGGTATTTGAAAAGCAAGAAAGTAAGTTCATTTTTTGTGAACAACCTGGATTGTTCTTGCTGATTGGTGGATAAATTCACCCACTAATAAACAAGTGCTGTCCAGAGTTCTCAACCAAAAATGGGCTGACTCATTAGCTTTGATGCCTTCTTTTTCAAATAAAGATAGCAAGAGAATGAATAAAAGTTGATAATATGAGTAAATTAGAAAGTTGCTTAAAATTGCATGCTCTATCTGCATCACGAAAAAAAAATTTGGGTTCAGTGTCCCTTTAATACACTTTTAACCTCTGTGATTACCTTGTATCTAAGCCTCTGCAGACTGCCCCCCTTAGCTCAGTTCTTTTGACAGACTTGCATTTTAGCCAATCAGTTGTGACCCACAATGTTGTTATCTATATGGCACACATGAACTAGCACTTTCTAGCTGCGAACAACTGTCAAAATGCACTGAGATAAGAGGCAGCCTTCAAGGGCTTAGAATTGAGCATATGAGTCTACCTAGGTTTAGCTGTCAATAAAGAGATATAGAAACATGCAGTTGGGTGACTTCTGTGCCTCTGAGCTAGTCTTTGCCTCCACCAAATTTAATCAGAGAGTTGTATGTTCTATTAACATTGAAAAATAGACTCTTTGAAAGGGACCCTTTACTCCAGAATGTTTATTATTTAAAAATATAGATAATCCCTTTATTGCCCATTACCCAGTGTTGCATAACCAACTGTTATATTAATGTTGTTTTACATTTGTGATTACCTTGTAGCTAAGCCTCTGCAGACCGCCCCTTATTTCAGTTCTTTTGACAGACTTGCATATCAGGCAATTAGTGCTGACTCTTAAATAACTCCATGGGCGTAAGCAAAATGAACTAACGCCCTCTAGCTGTGAAAAACTATGAAATGCTTTCAGATAAGAGGCAGCCTTCAAGGGCTTAGAAATTAGCATGTTAGCCTACCTAGGTTTAGCTTTCAACAAAGAATACCAAGAGAACAAAGCAAATTTGAAGATACAAGTAAAATAGTTGTTTTAAATAGCATGCCCTATATGAATCTTGAAAGTTTAATTTTGACTAGCCTTTCCCTTTAACATATTTGCTTTTACCGAAGGAGCACTGTTTAATATCCCTTTGAAAGGCAGTAGGTTAGAGAACCAGGAAGTGCTTGTCATAAAAAAAATGTAACTTTCCCACTGAGTTGTAACAATCAAGCAGGGTGTTTTGCATCATACTAAACATGTTTTATGACAATTTATTTGCTAAAACATATTCACAATCGATATTTCTTGTAACTTTGCACACAAATATATTTAGATAATAAGTTTTGTTCAGTGAGAAGGAAATAAAACTGATCCCTCATGATTATCTCTGTAATTATCCATGATGGTATCAGCTGGAGGAATATGCATAATTTATACAATATCAGCCAAATGAGAGTGTGCGCACACAGCAGGGGGGCACATGCAGCTGTGATATGAGGGGTTGGTTTCCAGTAGAACTACAAGCTGTTTTGTTTGTGACACCTAGGAACAAATGAAAAAATAGCAATGCAAAAAATATACTCTTCAATAAATACTAATTTACATATACACACCACATGTATTTGGATATAATCTATTAAAATTAAAACTTAAATGCAGTTGCTTTTAGCAAATAATAATAATGCATAAATAAAATAATTACAGCCTTGTGGTCAGCCATTTGCCAATATATTCATATACACGATTAATAGCTTTCATAGTATCAAGATGACAGCCTTCTGCTCTAAACACATGAAAGTTTTAGACAAGGTGCCTACAGCAAAGACTATAGAGTCTGCAATGGAGTACTGGGAGTTAACTGAACACATTGCTGAGCCAATGACAAGAGGCATATATGTGCAACCATTAATCCCCAGCTTGCTCCCAGTAGTGCACTGCTGCTACTGAGCGTACCTATGTATGCTTTTCATCCAAGGATACTATGGGCTCCATTTATTCAGCAGCAGATGCTGCTTCAGAGGCCCATCGTTTCGGGCTCACCTGAAACAGGAGTAAAGAAGCAGCGGTCGTAAGGTGGCGGATTGAAATCATCCCGATACGATGATTGACAGTCCCTGCTAGCAGACGATTGCCCACCAATGAGCAGGGGGCGGCATAGCAGGGGCGGAACTACCATTGGTGCAACAGGTGCAGTCGCACAAGGGCCCAAGAGCTGGAGGGGGCCCATAACAGCCAATCTATACATAGTTGTGTGCAGAATGTTTACAATCCTTATGAACATTTTATTAGTGCAGGTTGTAGGTCCATCTCTCTATTGAACTGTCTGTCTATCATTATACAAAGCAGAATGTATATTCCTATCATTATATTACTGGTATAAATATCCAAGTTTTTCATACATGGTCCCAGTAAGTTTCTTAGTCTATAAACATTAGTGGGGTTCAACCTTGGTTAACGGTCAAATTGAGATACTGACTTGTTTTTCAGAATATATTTACAAAATACATATGTGTCTATTATAGCTTAGTGACAAGTGCCATCTTCCCAGGGAAAAATATTCTGACTACTAAATCTTAGCTCATTAACAAAAATGTTAATTCATCTGTAATTATTGTTAGCCAATCATTTATGTGAACCTAACCTTATCAGTTGGGGTGGTGTTAAAAGTTTTCCATAAAATACACACTCACCCACAAGGAGGGGACACAAGCAGACGGCACAAGGGGCCACACTGAGCATGCATGATGACCACACCCTGTCCAGAGGAGATGGGAGGCTAAGCTGACCAGATAGACAAGTCAGGATAATGGCAAGAGAGGGTCCAGGGGTAACCTAAGAGGGTCTTTTTACACTGAACCCCAGTGAATAATCCCACAATGTTGATAACTATGAAACAAATCCACATATATGAAACAGTTTTGTTAATATGATTTATGCTCTTTGCATTTATATTCAAAGTTTTATTATTGAATCAGGTGAGTTAATCCATTCTGGTTTGCCCTTTATAGTCACAAATATTTTGTTAGGTAATTCCTGTTACCCTGGTCTTATCTGTCGACAATAACACTGGGTCGATCAGGAATCTGGTAATAATATCATTTTCTTATGGTTTGCCATGATTATTATTACCTTACCTGATTCTTGCCAGCTATGCTGAGAATTTAAATAACAAACATTTCTGTTTCTCTATTATACACGCAAGCTACTGCAAATAAAATAATTTAGTGACTGTTTTCATTAATTCTAACCTGATAATCATTAAATCATTGTAATGATGTATGTTTGTTGATTTGCTTTATTTAAATTTTGCTTATTATTTCTAATAATTCTTTTAATAAACTATGTTTGTTTATTGATCTGGTCTCAGCAGTTTAATTAATAGACAAATTCAGAACTAAAAGGATTCAGGTTTTATCATCTAGATCAGTGTTTTTCAACCAGTGTGCCGTGGCACACTAGTGTGCCGTGAGAGATCCTCAGGTGTGCCACGGCAGACTGACAACAGTGTGACATATTTTTTAAACTTTGCTTGTTTTTTACTCCCAGTGCAGGGGTAGTTTGTAGGAGGCATGGCATAACAGCACAATACATACAGTATGTGTGTGTTTGTATGTATGTGTATATATATATATGCTGTATTAGGTTACAATGTGTGATTTCTTTAAAATTGGTGGTGGTGTGCCACAGGATTTTTTAATGTAAAAAAGTGTGCCACAGCAAAAAAAAGGTTAAAAATCACTGATCTAGATTGTAAGTTCCCACGGGAAGAAGGCCCTCATTTCTCCCTGTATTTGTTTGTTAAACTTTGTCTGGTGTCTTTTATATTGTATTGTACTGTACTTTTATTTTTGTACCCATGGACAGCGCTGCAAATCTGTTGGCGCTTTATAAATAAAGAATAATAATAATATGCATTATCCTTTGCAAATGATATAATTCAGTGTTATTAAATTGCACACATTGCCCCTGTAAAGTTGGTAACCACTATTTTATATACAGTATATTGAGTTCCATTAACCGAATGATATAGAGGTTCCATAAATATTATTTGTGTCTAAACACATATTACACTTTGTGGGTACACTACTGAAATTATAATAATGATAGTATTCACAACATTGTATACTACTAAGTAACCTTTTGGGGGGGGGGGTCTTGCACCAGGGCCCTCTGTTAATTAGGTCCTTAACTGCGGCATTGCACAAGCATTTACTAGAAATGCTTATGCAATGTTAAATTTAGCAATGTTGAGTAGACATGACTCGCTATAGCCTCTTGAAATATGATAAATCTACCCCCAAGAGTACAAAGTATATTTTGTAATATAAGTAAATTGAAACGTCTCTTAAAATAGTATTTCTTTTGCAAGATGTACCGAGTCCACGGATTCATCCTAACTTGTGGGATATTGTCCTTCCTGACAGGAAGTAGCAAAGAGAGCATCACAGCAGAGCTGTCTATATAGCTCCCCCCTTAACTCCACCCCCAGTCATTCTCTTTGCTGGCTCTAAGCAGGAAGAGTAAAGAGAAGAGGTGTTAAACTGTTAGTTTTATTTTATCTTCAATCAAGTATTTGTTATTTTTAAATGGTACTGGTGTTGTACTATTTACTCTCAGGCAGGACATAGATGAAGATTTCTGCCTGGAGGATGATGATCTTAGCATTTATAACTAAGGTCCACTGCTGTTCTCACATGAGCTGAGGAGTACAGGAAAACTTCAGTGTGAGGAACGGTTTCTTGCTATACAGCAATGAGGTATGTTCAGTCATATTTGCTGCAGAGACTGTGTTAACTCAGAAAGGCTGACAGTGTCCCCATTAGGGGAAGGGGAAGCAGTAATCCTAGTGTTATCAGAGGTTTTTACTAGCTTGCATAAAGGGTTAATTTTTTGTGGGCACTCAGTTTGTTATGTGAATTTGGGACAAACGTTTTTGTGTCTGGGAGTAACGTTTTCTGTTTTATGGGACATTTGCTTGAGAGTTCTTTGGGGTTGTTTATAACCCACATGGCTTTCAGGCAGGGTTTGCTAGTTTTGTGTAGGCCCCAGCAACATCGAGTGAGGTGGGTGGGGCCTACATTTACAAGCAGCAAGCAACTTCTCCTGAGGTCCTGACAGTCTTCTGAGGGACTAATTGAAGCTTTAAACCCCATATTATCGCTTGCTAAGGGCAGGTAGGGCCACAGCAGAGCTGTGGCAAGGTGCTTTAGGGGTTTTTAACTGGTTTTAGACAATTATCAATCCGTTTTTTTCATTTGGGGGTCTATTGCTTTTTTACTTGTAGTGCAATCCTTCTAAAGCTTAGTGGGTACACTGTTAAAATTTCGGAATTTTTGAAGCAATTTTAACCTGTTTTGCAGTTTGTGTATGCCTTTTTTTTTTTTCTCTTAAAGGTACAGTACCGTTTTTGCAAATTGTGTTTTTTTCATTAAATAAAGTGTTTTCCAAGCTTGCTTGCTTCATTACTAGCCTGTTAAACATGTCTGACACTGAGGAAACTCATTGTTCAATTTGTTTAGAAGCCATTGTGGAACCCCCTCTAAGAATGTGTCCCAATTGTACTGATATGTCTATAAATTGCAAACAGCATATTTTGACTTATAAGAATTTGGCATTAAATGATTCTCAGACAGAAGGAATTCAGTTTTCGCCATCTAGTTCTCCCCAAGTGTCACAGCCAGTTATGCCCGCA
This sequence comes from Bombina bombina, assembly GCF_027579735.1. NCBI lineage: Eukaryota > Metazoa > Chordata > Amphibia > Anura > Bombinatoridae > Bombina > Bombina bombina. The sequence goes on from NC_069501.1 coordinate 660,634,804, forward strand.
CAAGCGACGCAAAGTACTTCTAGTGCATCTAATTCTTTCACCTTGCAAGATATGGCTTCAGTTATGAATGCTACCCTCACAGAGGTTTTATCTAAACTGCCAGGGTTGCAAGGGAAGCGCAGAAGCTCTGGGTTAAGAACAAATGCTGAGCCTTCTGACGCTTTAGTAGCCGTATCCGATATTCCCTCACAATGTTCTGAGGTAGGGATGAGGGATTTGCTGTCTGAGGGAGAGATTTCTGATTCAGAAAAGATTTTCCCTCAGACAGATTCAGATATGACAGCATTTAAATTTAAGCTAGAGCACCTCCGTTTATTGCTCAGGGAGGTTTTAGCTACTCTGGATGATTTTGACCCTATTGTCGTTCCAGAGAAGTTGTGTAAAATGGACAAATATTTAGAGGTTCCTGTTTACACTGATGTTTTTCCGGTCCCTAAGAGGATTTCGGACATTGTTACTAAGGAGTGGGATAGACCAGGTATTCCGTTTGCTCCCCCTCCTGTTTTTCATCTTGCTAAGTTAGCGGCAAAGAATTCAGGTTTTGCCATTTTAGCGCGAAGAGCGTTATGGCTTAAGTCCTGGTCAGCTGATGTGTCATCTAAATCTAAGCTTTTGACCATCCCTTTCAAAGGTAAGACCCTATTCGGGCCTGCACTGAAAGAGATCATTTCAGACATCACTGGAGGGAAGGGTCATACCCTCCCTCAAGATAAGTCAAATAAGACAAGGACCAAACAAAATAATTTTCGTTCCTTTCGAAACTTCAAGGGTGGTCTCGCTTCCTCTTCCCCTACTGCAAAGCAAGAGGGGAACTTTGCTCAATCCAAGCCAACCTGGAGACCTAACCAGGCTTGGAACAAGGGTAAACAGGCCAAAAAGCCTGCTGCTGCCACTAAGACAGCATGAAGGGGTAGCCCCCGATCCGCGACCTGATCAAGTAGGGGGTAGACTTTCTCTCTTTGCTCAGGCCTGGCAAGAGACGTTCAGGACTCCTGGGCTGTAGAAATTGTAACCCAGGGGTATCTCCTAGATTTCAAAGATTCTCCTCCAAGGGGGAGGTTCCATCTTTCTCAATTGTCTGTAAACCAGACAAAAAGAGAGGCGTTCTTACGCTGTGTAGAAGACCTTTTTACCATGGGAGTGATCTGCCCAGTTCCAAAAACAGAACAGGGGCAAGGTTTCTACTCCAATCTGTTTGTGGTTCCCAAAAAAGAGGGAACCTTCAGACCAATTCTAGATCTCTAGATCCTAAACCAATTCCTAAGAGTTCCATCCTTCAAGATGGAGACCATTTTAGCTACTCTGGATGATTTTACCAATGATCCAGGAGGGTCAATATATGACTACCGTGGATCTAAAGGATGCGTATCTACACATTCATATCCACAAAGATCATCACCAGTTCCTCAGGTTTGCCTTTCTGGACAGGCATTACCAGTTTGTGGCTCTTCCCTTCGGGTTGGCCACGGCGCCAAGAATCTTCACAAAGGTGCTAGGGTCCCTTCTGGCGGTCTTAAGGCCGAGAGGCATAGCAGTGGCACCTTATCTAGATGACATCTTAATTCAAGTGTCAACTTTCCAACTTGCCAAGTCTCATACAGACTTAGTGTTGGCCTTTCCAAGATCTCATGGGTGGAAGGTGAACGTGTAAAAAGAGTTCTCTTATTCCTCTCACAAGAGTTCCATTCCTGGGAACTCTGATAGATTTGGTGGACATGAAAATATTTCTGACGGAGGTCTGGAAATCAAAGATTTTAACCACCTGCCAAGCTCTTCATTCCATTCCTCGGCCGTCAGTGGCTCAGTGTATGGAGGTAATCAGACTTATGGTAGCGGCAATGGACATAGTTCTGTTTCCTCGCTTGCATCTCAGACCACTGCAACTATGCATGCTCAAACAGTGGAATGGGGATTATGCAGATTTATCGCCTCAGATAAATCTGGATCAAGAGACCAGAGACTCTCTTCTTTGGTGGTTGTCACAGGATCACCTGTCCAGGGGAATGTGTTTCCGCAGGCCAGTGTGGGTTATTGTGACGACGGATGCCAGCCTACTGGGCTGGGGTGCAGTCTGGAATTCCCTGAAAGCACAGGGTTTGTGGACTCAGGAGGAGGCCCTCCTACCAATAAATATTCTGGAATTAAGAGCGATATTCAATGCTCTTCAGGCGTGGCCTCAGCTGGCTTCGGCCGGATTCATCATGTTTCAGTTGGACAACATCACGGCTGTAGCTTATATCAATCATCAGGGGGGAACAAGGAGTTCCTTGGCGATGATAGAAGTTTCCAGGATAATCCGATGGGCAGAGACTCACTTAGTTCTCCACCCCTGGGAGCTATATCCCAGGGGTGGAGAACTAAGTCGTCAGACTTTTCATCCGGGGGAGTGGGAGCTCCATCCGGAGGTGTTTGCTCAACTGGTTCAGCTATGGGGCACACCAGAATTGGATCTGATGGCGTCTCGTCAGAACGCCAAACTTCCTCGTTACGGATCCAGGTCAAGGGATCCTCAAGCAGTACTAATAGATGCTCTATCAGTACCCTGGTCGTTCAACCTGGCTTATGTGTTTTAACCATTCCCTCTCCTTCCACGTCTGATTGCCAGAATCAAACAGGAGAGAGCTTCGGTGATTTTGATAGCGCCTGCGTGGCCATGCAGGACTTGGTATGCAGACCTGGTGGACATGTCATCTCTGCCACTGATATGGGACCTTTTGATTCAAGGTCCATTCAAGCATCCAAATCTAATTTCTCTGCAACTGACTGCTTGGAGATTGAACGCTTGATTTTATCAAAGCGGGGTTTCTTGCAAAAGAAAACAGAATTTATGCTTACCTGATAAATTTCTTTCTTTTGCGATGTACCAAGTCCACGGCCCGCCCTGTCTATTCAAGACAGATAGTATTTTTTATGTAAACTTCAGTCACCTCTGCACCTTATAGTTTCTCCTTTTCTTCCTTGGCCTTCGGTCGAATGACTGGGGGGTGGAGTTAAAGGGTGAGCTATATAGACAGCTCTGCTGTGGTGCTCTCTTTGCTATTTCCTGTCAGGAAGGACAATATCCCACAAGTTAGGATGAATCCGTGGACTCAGTACATCGCAAAAGAAAGAAATTTATCAGGTAAGCATAAATTCTGTTGCTCTATCTGAACCATGAAACTTTACTGATATACACTCCACAAGCTTTAACTTAAAGGGACATGGGATTAAACAGCTGGTCCATATGATAGAATCTAATTGGTTCTATAGGTGGATAGTGACACACTCCACAAGCTAAGAGGAAAAAATGTTCCTTTATCAGCAAAATGCTCCTTTTAGATGCAACAATGAATACAAATGACTTTTAATGTCCTTTTTACCCTGCTCTTTAGACCCTCAACACCCAAATAACTGAGCTAATCAGCGACTCATCCATACTCAGTACTCACCTGTGCTACAACTATACACATAATTGTGACCTAACAATGGGATCTATAGACTTAACATTCTCATATTTCAGATCTACGGTTAATCCAGTTTAGAGGGGAGGAAATAGCAAACTTAGAGTGAACTACTACTGCATATAAATCTGTTACCTAGAGACAGATATATTGTCACACTTCAAACACTAGTAGCCTGCTGCTGACAGAGTCTCCCTCAGGAGGCAAGCACAGCCTGGCCAAGTCCTGACACCAAATGTCTTCACAGCACTGGAAATGTTAACCTATAGCACAAAGCTTATTTATCCAAATCACAAGTATGGGGATGTGACATATTAAACTTGACGCATAAAGCAACCAAATAAAGAAAGTAATTACAGCCAAGCCATGCGTATCATGCATATTGTCAGTTTCTTTCAATGCAACCATAGTTTTTTTTAAGTTGTTAGTGACCTTTTTAAGATCAAATATTTCAGATGAAACAGATTTGCTGACTTAAAACAAGTGCCTAGTCAACCACTCATGAAATCCATTTAAAACAAAGCTATATTAAAACTGCAGCTGTGTAAGACAAATCTAGCATATGTTTTAGCAAATATTTGTGCATTAAAGGGATATGAAACAAGTGTTTATTTCTTAAGAAATAATTTAAAATAAAGGGCATATTTGTTACATACACCATAGTAACGAGCCTATGATTTGCCTCTTGTTTCCAGTCACATACCCACTTGATTTAAATGGCAAAAACAAATTGTGTTGTGGATAGGGATGGGCGAATGTTTTGCAACATTCGAAAAATGAAACAAATTTTAACACATTCGTTCGTTCAAATCGAATTTTGAATGTTTACATAACATTCTAACATTTGATTTTTGAATGTTCGGTTTCGAATTTTTACGATTACATTCGAAAATATTTGTTTTGAAAAATTCGAATTTATATATTTGTAATAGTATTTCTATAATGCTTTATTTAAATGTAATATTCAAATTATGCAATATTCAAATTCTAAAAATTCAAATTTATGTTTGTAATAGTATTTCTATGCTGCTTTCTTTAAATGTAATATTCAAATTATGTAATATTCGAATTCGAAAAATTTGAATTTATATGTTTGTAATAGTATTTCTAATGCTTTCTTTAAATGTAATATTCGAATTATGCAATATTCGAATTCGAAAAATTCGAATTTATATGTTTGTAATAGTATTTCTAATGCTTTCTTTAAATGTAATATTCAAACTATGCAATATTTGAATTCGAAACATTTGAATTTATATGTTTGTAATAGTATTTCTAATGCTTTCTTTAAATGTAACATTCAAATTATGCAATATTCGATCAAAATAGAAACATTCGAATTGATATATTTGTATCTATTATGTATCAATTACTAGATCCCCTACCACATGAATTATTGAACTTCTGAATAGTATTTGTTAAATAGAATGTTAAATTCGAAATTTCGAATGTGGACATTCGATATAATTATAAACATTTGAATTTCGAAAGTGACATTCGAAAACTGTAAATAGCATTCAATTATAGAATTTTCAAGAATATTTGTTTGTATCAACATTCGGATATGTAATTCGAATTTCGGTAATAACATTCGTTCTAACATTCGAATTCGGAAATTTACACATTCGCCCATCCCTAGTAAACAATTGATACTTGGGTATAAGCTGTGCACAAACATGTATTTTAATGTTATTTTTTATTTAAAAATTTAATTTGAAAAATGTATTGCAACATATATGCTCTTGTGAATGAAAGAATTGTTATACATAATTGAAGCTACTTTAATTCTTATATTCTATTACCTAGAATCAATACAGCGTGTTCCTACAACTAATATTTAATTTAAAATAAATAAATTTGTAACCACCCCTTTTCACGGCCACATGATCAGCTCCATTACAGTCAGGGAGCTGCATCTATCTTGCAACTGTTAACTTTTTCCGAATATAACGTGTTCCAATGTGAAGGATACCAGCATCACTCAAACACCTTCAAAACATAAATCTATTTAAACCAACAAAAAAAAGAACTCACACAAAAGAAAACTTGCAAACAGTTAATGATAAATAAAAGAAAAAATACACATGAGACATATCTGTGAGACAAGATAGCTCACAAGGGCAATAGAGACTTTATGAACTCTGCATTTTTAAATGAGATTTAGGGAAAAAAACAGACCTCTAGAACGCTCTGCAACGCTCACAGACAGCACCTTGTTTGCACCTTTGAGGATTCTGAGGCATCTTTTGTTCTATTCTGCAAGATTACTTAACGCTAATGAAACAGAAACTACAAAAGAACAGAAGCGCCACACCGGAAAAAGATTCTAAGTGCAGATCAATGAAGTTTATATAAATAAATTTAATAATATAAGCCAAATGCCAACTCACAATAAAAGCCTCGTTCAGAGCTGAGGTACACTACACTTGCACATAAGATACGGGTACAATACCAGGAGGCGTCCAATGTCTTAAGGGAACTGCAGTCTGTCAATCTCAAACAGCTGATGATCCGTGCCAGGTCTGTATCCTTCCTGTAGCAGTCCGTATACAATGAAGTGAAAGTGCATGCAATTCACTTAAAACTCAGTCCTGTATATGTCAATAATGCTCTCACTCCAAGCGCATGACACCAGATATAATCAAATCTAATTCACATAAAAATCAGCGGTACTATGCGCACACCTAGAAAGCTATTAGTGCACTCCTATATGGATACTTTCAAACCTATTCACACTGTCATCTTGCTGTCCAACGTTTTGTTTTTTTACACTCAGGTATCAGTGAGCAGATGATGGGTCAGAAAGAAGAATGAAGCTAATGAAACAGGCATGGAACTATTTTACAGTTTTGAGCATCTCTATAACCTGTTTTCCAAGCATGTTTCCTAAGTGCCACGGTTGTAATTATTGTTTTGATCTTGTAGTGCGTAAAAACTGGCTCATCTTTAACATCACTCACTACAGATTTCCAAACTGCCTCTGGAAACAACATCAGTACAAGATTTGTGCATGGAGAGCTTCAATAAATGGGTTTCCAGGCCAAGCAGTTGTGCACAAGCCTCACATCAATATACACAATGCCAATCGCTGGTGGCGGTGGTGGTGTAAAGCACATTGCCACTGGACTCTGGAGCAGTGGAAATGTGTTCTCCAAATCATAATTCAATATCTGTCAGTCACATGGAAGAATCTGGGTGTAGCAGATGCTAGGAGAATACTACCTACTAGAATAGATAGTGCCTACTGTAAAGGTGGAGGGATAATGGTGTGGAACTGTTTTTCAGGGTTTGCCCTAGGCCCCTTAGTTTCCGTGAAGGGTTATCTTAATGCTACATTTTAGATATTTGGGTGCATCCAACTTTGTGTCCACAGTTTGAAAAAGAGCCTTTCCTGTTCCAGTAAGATTTCCCCCTGTGCACAAAGTGAGGTCTATCAATACAAGGCTGATTAGATTGGTGTGGGGGAACTTGAATGTCCTGCAAAGAGTCCTGATTAAGCCCTACTGAACACCTATGGGATTAATTAGAACGCTGATTGTGAACCAGACCTTCTTGTCCTGATCTCACAAATGCTCTTTAGCTGAATAGTCACAAATTCCTAGACACACTCCAAAATCTTGTGGAAAACTTTCCCAGAAGAGTGGCGGCTGTTATAGCTGCAAAGGGTGGAGAAACTCCATATTAATGCCCACGGTTTTGGAAAAACAAACTCATATAGGTGTGATGGTCAGGTGTCCACATACTTTTGGTCATATAATCTATATAATGTATTAGAACACCTAACACAACTATATATTTTAACTGAAGGAATGCCAACTAAAATAACTTTGTAAAAGATAGCTAAAGTGAGCCTCAATGAATTTCAAACATGACCTCACCTTCAGAACAAGGCCCTTTGGTAGATTCACAAGCATCTATGAATCTAACCCAATATCAATAAAGAACAAACCACAGTTCTGCCTTTCTTAAAAAAATGCACATATATTTTCAGTATTTAAATGCAAATATTTGTATATGCTCTCATACTGCCAAATGTAATGTATTTGGTTTATACTGAGCATTGACCAACCTAACTGCTAGAATGCTACAGATTATTTTGTTGCCAGCATCAAACACTACATGTAAGCTGAGTTCAATATGTCTGTTTCTGTAAAAAATGTAAACAATATTTTATTAAAGTCAATGTTAATCTATTGTGAATTTGGGCATCAGTAAGCAAAAAATCATTACTGACATGTAGTGTAAATAGCAGAACATCTGGATATCCCACATCTGGTTACATGTGGAAAAGTATACAAGAAAAATAGATTTTTTTCAAGAAAACAATGGCTGTTCTCAACTAGGGCACATAACAATACATTCAATTCTTGTTTGCTACAGTTTTTCAATACCCAAACTCCACTCACCACAAGACACAGCTGTTATTATCTTAGCAAAATCACCATTGTTTTGCATTTTTTTTGTTTGTAAATCTCTGCTGAAGCTAATTATAGACAGATTTGTGACAGGGTTAGGCTTGTTAAAGGGACAATCTAGCCAAAATTAAACATTCATGATTCAGATAGGGCATGCAATTTTAAACAACTTTCGAATGTACTTTTATAATCAAATTTGATTTCTTCTCTTAGTATTCTTTGTTGGAAGATAAACCTAGGTAGGCTCATATGCTAATTTCTAAGCCCTTGAAAGCCGTCTCTAATTTCAGTGCTTTTTTGGACAGTTTTTCACAGCTAGACAGCGTTAGTTCATGTGTGCAATATATTGTGTTCACTCCCATGGAGTTATTTGAGTCAGCACTTTTAGGCTAAAATGCAACTCTGTCAAAATAACTGAAATAAAGGGGCAGTCTGTAGAGGCTTAAATACAAGGTAATCACAGAGGTAAAAAGTGTATTATTATAACCGTGTTTGTTATGCAAAACTGGGGAATGGGTAATAAAGGGATTATCTATCTTTTTAAACAATAAAAATTCTGGAGTAGACTGTCCCTTTAAGTCTGCATTGTGCGTGTCCAGTTATCAGAATTGGTTAGCCCTTAATTTCCAGACTTAAATTACAGCAAAAGGAAACAAAACTAATACTAAAAGTATAATACTACATGATGAAAGACTTAAAATACAAAAGTACTTCCTGTCTCTTTAACTTTTTAAAGATCTCTGTGTGTGTGTGTATATATATATATGTTTGTGTGTAAATATGTGTGTTATAAATTAGTTGACAAAAACTGAATTGATTCTCCATTGAAGAAAATATGAAAACAAATGAAAGCATTGTTTGACTAATAAGTTGAGCATTCTAAGAGGAATAGCCACCTAATGCAGTGACATAATCAGAAGGGGCCGAGGGTGGCATATGACCTGGGCCAGAGGCGTAACTAGAAACCGCATTGCCCAGGTGCAAGAATCTAAGAAGGGCCCCCCCATCCCCCCAAAAAATTGAATTTGATACATATCTTTTTTTTTTTTTTTTTTTACATTTAACACACCCTTTTTTACATTTAACACACCCTCAGGGGTCCAGTCGCAGTTGCGGACTCTGCACCCCCTGTAGTTTTGTCCCTGCCCTGGGCCCCAGTCCAATAGGTGTGCATGGGCGATACTGGGGACCGCTTATCCCTGTGTGTACGCTTGTGGTTTGTGTGCACCAGATCCTTTATTGCCATAGCATAGTACTCTTGGGTTGATCCTTTATTTTTGGCATTTATTTTGTAATTTTTTTGTTTTGTTGGTTTTTGGAAAAAACAATAGAGGCTCCAGTAGACACTAGTATGGGGGGCTGAAATGAACATTGACTTTGAGAAGGTCACATGACTGCAACCACATGACTTGTTCAAGCAGTGCCAGTATAGAGGTAATGGAGTTCAGTGTTATTGGCCTGCAGTGTGCTTTGCATGACTGCAGTTTGACAAGTGATATTGAGCTATAATATTGAGCTATGTATTTATATATACTCTGTTTTATATATATATATATTCTCTAACACCTCATACTGCAGTAGTGCAATTTGTTCATGCAGAGACTGTGAGTACTGGAGCCCTTATATATTGGAATGTGAACTTTTAATTGTGTGGAAAGATACTGCCAGGCATGAAAATGTGCAATCATGCAGTATAATGCTGTATAATGCAGTGATGCCACATGCTGTATACAGTAAAAGGGTTCATTTGCCATATGGATGTATACAAGCAATTTGGTATAAGTTGGATGGATAAGAATTTTTATACACATCGTTTATGAACACACTTGCTACTGGACTGAGTTTGGACATTTCAGATTGGAGATCTCACCATCTAATTTTTTAAGACATTGGTTTGCATTGTCTATCTATATGACTACATATATCACTAAATAGATCTTGCACAGTCACTCCGACCGCCACCAGCTCATTCTCTTCTCCTCTGTGACTGTGTCACTCTCTCCCCCCTCTGTCTCAGTGTCACTAAAGTTTTTTTTTTAAGGGAAGCTTGAAAATCGTGAGTTTATTGTTCTATTTTCTGAGTGATGGGGCTAATAGCCTCTTGTGTTTGTGGATTTGCATTAAAGGAACAGTAAACATCTGTTATTTATGAGGAATGAAACAACTTTGCAATGTACTTTATTTATTTTGCCCCCCTTTTCATGTAATTTAGCTCTGGAGGAAAATTAGCTATTTCTAATTCCCAAAAAATTTACTGATCCATGCCAACTTCTTGAAGTGAACTCTGCTACATAGCTGTCCTTAATTGGCTTTATCAGATAAGTACTGCAAACAAAATGTACTTTATGCTAACAATATGACAGCGGCTAGCATTTTTTGTATGTCGACTAAAGCCCAGATTGGCTCTTCCAAATAAGCCAAATGGTGGGTGGTGTTTGGCTATTAATAAATAATTGCAGTAAAAAAAATGTTAACTTGTTTTAAAGACATTAAGACTTGGCGTATATGTTATTCTATAGCAACACAAGAGATCTCTTGTAATTACAAGGTGTTTACTGTCCCTTTAAGTGGACCGTATGGCATTTCTTTGACAGTTGGCACAAATGTATGTTTTGGTATAATTTTGTTTATGCACTGCCTCTCCCTGCCTCTCCCCCCTCCCTGCCTCTCCTTCTCTGTCTGCCCCTCCCTCTCTTCCACTTCTGTCTCACACACGTGCCTTTTATGTATGTGCTTTCTGATAGTCAGGCATACAGGGACTATTTTAATTACAGATGTAAACTCAGCTCTGAAGTGATCATTTATGCCTCCAGCACTGCACTTGTGATATTTATGTCTTAAAACAAACAAAATCAAATCATATTTGGAAAATGTATATAGAATTTTATATCATACATCTTTTGATTTGTTATTATTGAAAACAATTACCTAAACAAGTGAAATGAAATTTGTCACGAAAATGGAACGATCATGTTAGGTGCATATAAAAGTTTCGCCCCCTTGTTGGGCCTCTGACCTTATGATTTCTACATTTATAGTCAGTCTATAGGGAGTCAGTATTCCCATAAACATAGCCAATACACGTTCATTTTATTTATTTATTTAGATTTTTTTTTAGCAGTTTTATATTTTTCTAAAATTAGGGCTGGAAGATGTAATAGACTGTATGTCAGACGAAGTGATAGGGAGAGACAAAAGGGAATACTAAAAAATAATCACCAGAAATTAAGACAAATCTATACTTCTGCAGATCTAAATTTAGATGATTCAATGGGATTGTTCAGACAATACCTTCTATGTATCCCAAGATCTGTTTTTTTTTTCTCTTTCAACACATCCGGTTTCTCATTGCCTTACTAACGCCTAGATTACGCGTTTTGCTCTAAACAGGGTGCGAAACTAACGCCAAAAAAGTTGCGTTATTTTTCTCTCTATAGCACTGCCATTATGAGTTACTGAAAAGTCTCCTTGTGCGTGCGATATGGTGGCATTAAGCTCCCTACCGCACAAAATCCAAGGGCTGATTTGACGTGCTCGTGCACGCCTTCCCCCATGGACATCAATGGGGAGAGAGTGTTAGAAAAACACCTGAAGTGCGGAATGAAAAATCTCTGTAGCGCAACCCCATTGATGTTTATGGGGGCAAAAAATTTACATTTAAACCTGACACCTTAACATAAACCCCTAGTCTAAACACCCCTAATCCGCGGCCCCGGACATCGCCAACACTAATAAAAGTAATTAACCCCTAATCCGCCACTCCCGACATCGCCAACACTAAATTAAATGATTAACCCCTAAACCTCCGGCCTCCCATATCACCTCTACTAAATAAACCTATTAACCTTTAAACCTCCGGCCCCCACATCGCCGCTACTTAATAAACCTATTAACCTCTAAACCTCCGGCCCCCACATCGCTGCCACTAAATAAACCTATTAACCCCTAAACCGCCCGCCCCCCTACATCGCAAAACACTAAATTAAACTATTACCCCCAAACCTAACACCCACTAACTTTAAATTAAAATTACAATATAACTATATTTAAATAAAAACTTACCTGTGAAATAAAAATAAACCTAACATTAAACTATAAATTAACTTAACATAACTATTCTAATAAAATAAAAAATACTACCAATTAAAAACCTAAATTCCAAATTTAAAAAAACCTAACATTACGAGAGAAAAAAAAATCTAAAATTAAAAAAATAATAAACACTAAGCTTACAAAAAATAATAAACTAAATTATCAAAAATAAAAACAATTACACCTAATCTAATAGCTCTATAAAAGTAAAAAGCCACCCAAAATAAAGACACACCCTATCCTACAATAAACTACCAATAGCCCTTAAAAGGGCCTTTTGTAGGACATTGCCCTAAGTTAAACAGCTCTTTTACCTGTAAAAAAATACAAAGTCCCCCCAACAGTAAAACCTACCACTAAACAAAAAAAAAAAAAAAACTAACTCTAAAAAATCCTAAACAACCCATTGACCCTAAAGGGGGATTTGTATGGGCAATGCCCTTAAAAGGACATTAAGCTCTTTTTTACTGCCCTTAAAAGGGTATTCAGGTTTTTTACAAGTGCCCATCCGTAATCTAAAAAAAAAAAACACCCAAAAAAACAAACATATACTAACCCCAGAATATCTACTAATGGTTCCTGAAGTCCGGACATCCATCTCCATCCAGGCGGCGATAAGTCATCATCCAGGCGGCGACACCTTCATCCATCGCGGGGGCGTCTTCTATCTTCATCCCAGCGGTGCAGAGCAGAGCTATCCTGGAAGCCGATCCCATCCTGCGCGGAGCGTCCTCTTCATAGGTCACCGCCATACACTGAAGTTGAATGCAAGGTAGCCATTTCAAAATGGCGTACCTTGCATTCCTATTGGCTGATTTGATTCAAATCAGCCAATAGGATGAGAGCTTCTGAAATCCTATTGGCTGTTCAAAACAGCCAATAGGATAGGATTTCAGTAGCTCTCATTCTATTGGCTATTACCAATGTATGTGATAGAGAAATTAGGTAATGGTCAATTGTCCTGAAACAACTTATCTATATAATATAATTATAAGACCTATGTTATCAGTGTGAGTCAAAAGAATACTACCATTGAATCCAAGCTAACAGTGAACCGGCCTGCATGCATATAACTACAGCTATAAATGCAGTATTAGATTTTTCAGGTACTCCAATAGAAACCTAGAAGCAAACAAGCATCAGGGCTATAGATGTGCAACAAAATTATTGCTGCAAAATTAATATAGCTAAGGCCCACTATGACAAGTAGATTTTTTTTTCTCCTCCCCTTTACCTTTTTTTTTTCTTTTGGCAGAAAGTTCAATTTAAAGGGACAGTACCGGGGGGCAGAGCTAGCCACAGAAGAGACAAGACGCACAGTTCATGAGCTCCTGAAAAAATTAATCGATATAGGGGTATATTTAACTGGTCCCAACAAAGCTTCTGATCTATACTCACAATTAGGCTAAGCAGTTTCTAGAGAGACCCATTTGACGAGTCTTTGAATATCTGCTATGGTAATTACCTGGACCTAAATTGATTGGTGCGACCAAGAGGTAGCAGTGACTGTTGGCCTTATAGACACAGCCTGATGTAAACGGAACTCTCTTTTACACAAATAAATATGGAGGACTTCTACATAAAGGTACAAGCACTGCTTAACGAATTCAGGCAGAAGATGCACCACAGCTTTGATAACCCAACTCCCACAACTAAAGCGCAATCTCCACCTGCACTGTTCATTAGCCCATCTCTCTTAAACTCACCTTACTTTTGTACTCTTGAACTTTACCTATTCCTAAACACTCTCTATCCCCCCTGCAGCTCGTCTCAAAAGCAGTCTCACTACTGCAAATCTGTATCTCATCTCATGTCACTCTCCCTCTTGCTTTTACTTACTGCTGGTGACATCTCCCCTAATCCTGGTCCCCAACCACTGCCAAGCCATGCACATCCATGTGTACCATCCCATAGACTCAGAAATCAAAACTCTGCAAACCTTACTCACATTCCTCTTGCATCAAAAGCTACTACCCCTTTCACTTGCGCACTCTGGAACTCTCGCTCTGTTTGCAACAAGCTCACTTCTATACATGACCTCTTCATCTCCCACTCCCTCAACCTTCTGGCCCTAACAGAAACCTGGCTCTCTCCCCTAGACACAGCATCCACTGCTGCTCTGTCACATGGGGGTCTCCACTTCTGATACACTCCTAGGTCTGGTAATAGACAAGGAGATGGTGTAGGTATTTTACTTTCCTCTTGTTGCACCTTTCAACAAATACATCCCATCTCTTCCCTCACATTTCCCTCATTCGAAACCCACATGATTAGCTTATTCTCCCCTCTCTCTGTACTTGTTGCAGTCATATACCGACCCCCCTGGCTCCTCAACTCAATTTCTAGATCACTTGGCTGCCTGGCTACCTTATTTCCTTTCCTCAGACACCCCTGCCCTCATTCTTGGCGACTTCAACATCCCCCTTGACAATCCCACTGCCTCATCTGCAAAACAACTTCTGCAACTCACTTCCTCTTTCGGTCTGTCACAATGGACTGATTCTCCCACTCACAAAGACGGTCACTCTCTTGACCTGATCTTTAGCCATCGATGCACTCTCTCAAACTTCACAAACTCCCCCTTTCCTCTTTCTGACCACCATCTCCTAACTTGCAACATATCACCCCTTACTACAACTCTCCCTCCTTCTACTCCTCACACCAAACTTCACAGAAGCATTATGTCTTTAGATCAGCAACAGCTTGCTAATTCCCTCAAACCGCTCCTCTCATCCTTCTCCTCCTTCTCCTCCTTTTCCTGCCCTGAACAATCTATCTGCCACTATAATTCCACCATTATATCCGTCCTTGACAATCTCACCCCTCTTACCATTGCTCGGAAATCACACACTCATCCTCAGCCCTGGCATACTCCTCTGACACGGTACTTACACAGATGTTCCCGTAATGCTGAATGGCACTGGAGAAAATGTTGGAGTTCCACTGATTTTCTTCATTACAAATTCAACTTGAACTCCTACCCTTAATCTCCATAAGCAACACTACTTCTCTACTCTTATCTCTAATCTTTCTTCAAACCCAAAACATCTGTTCTCCACTTTCAATACTCTCCTCAGCCCTCTCCCACCTCCTAATACAACTTCTCTGTCAGCTCAAGACTTTTCCAGCCACTTCAATAACAAAATTAACTCCATCAGAAATGAAATCAGCTCTCAACATAATTCCATTCTCTCCCCCCTTCAAATGCTCTCACTCAACCACAACCCACATAACCTGAAACTTAGCTTATTCTCCCCTGTTACTGAGGAAGAAGTTTTGGCACTTATACCGCTCTCTCACCTCACTACCTGTCCCCTTGACCCTATCCCCTCACAGCTACTCCCCTCCCTCTCTGCTACCCTTACCCCTATACTAACACACATTTTCAACCTCTCCCTCAGCACCGGTATATTTCCCTCATCGCTGAAACATGCACTGGTCACATCTATCCTTAAAAAACCTTCCCTTGATCCTACCTCCCCATCGAACTACCGCCCTATTTCCCTCCTCCCTCTTGCCTCAAAGCTTCTTTTTTAAAAAAACATAATTTATGCTTACCTGATAAATTCCTTTCTCCTGTAGTGTAGTCAGTCCACGGGTCATCCATTACTTATGGGATATTAACTCCTCCCTAACAGGAAGTGCAAGAGGATCACCCAAGCAGAGCTGCTATATAGCTCCTCCCCTCTACGTCATACCCAGTCATTCGACCGAAAACCAAACGAGAAAGGAGAAACTATAGGGTGCAGTGGTGACTGGAGTATAATTTAAAATTTAGACCTGCCATAAAAAACAGGGCGGGCCGTGGACTGACTACACTACAGGAGAAATGAATTTATCAGGTAAGCATAAATTATGTTTTCTCCTGTTAAGTGTAGTCAGTCCACGGGTCATCCATTACTTATGGGATACCAATACCAAAGCTAAAAGTACACGGATGACGGGAGGGACAGGCAGGATCTTTACACGGAAGGAACCACTGCCTGAAGAACCTTTCTCCCAAAAACAGCCTCAGAAGAAGCAAAAGTGTCAAATTTGTAAAATTTGGAAAAAGTATGAAGAGAAGACCAAGTTGCAGCCTTGCAAATCTGTTCAACAGAGGCCTCATTCTTAAAGGCCCACGTGGAAGCCACAGCTCTCGTAGAATGAGCTGTAATTCTTTCAGGAGGCTGCTGTCCAGCAGTCTCATAGGCTAAACGTATTATGCTACGAAGCCAGAAAGAGAGAGAGGTAGCAGAAGCTTTCTGACCTCTCCTCTGTCCAGAATAAACGACAAACAGGGAAGAAGTTTGGCGAAAATCTTTAGTTGCCTGTAAATAAAATTTCAGGGCACGGACTACGTCTAGATTGTGAAGAAGTCGTTCCTTCTTTGAAGAAGGGTTAGGACACAATGAAGGAACAACAATCTCTTGATTGATATTCCTGTTAGTGACTACCTTAGGTAAGAACCCAGGTTTAGTACGCAGAACTACCTTGTCTGAATGAAAAATCAGATAAGGAGAATCACAATGTAAGGCCGATAACTCAGAGACTCTTCGAGCCGAGGAAATAGCCATTAAAAACAGAACTTTCCAAGAAAACAGCTTGATATCAATGGAATGAAGGGGTTCAAACGGAACACCCTGTAAAACGTTAAGAACTAAGTTTAAGCTCCACGGTGGAGCAACAGTCTTAAACACAGGCTTAATCCTGGCCAAAGCCTGACAAAAAGCCTGAACGTCTGGAACTTCTGACAGACGCTTGTGTAAAAGGATTGACAGAGCTGAGATCTGTCCCTTCAAAGAACTAGCAGATAAACCCTTTTCTAAACCTTCTTGTAGAAAAGACAATATCCTAGGAATCCTAACCTTACTCCATGAGTAACTCTTGGATTCGCACCAATGTAAGTATTTACGCCATATTTTATGGTAAATTTTCCTGGTAACAGGTTTCCTAGCCTGTATTAAGGTATCAATTACTGACTCCGAAAATCCACGCTTTGATAGAATCAAGCGTTCAATCTCCATGCAGTCAGCTTCAGAGAAATTAGATTTTGATGTTTGAAAGGACCCTGAATTAGAAGGTCCTGTCTCAGAGGCAGAGACCAAGGTGGACAGGATGACATGTCCACTAGATCTGCATACCAGGTCCTGCGTGGCCACGCAGGCGCTATTAGAATCACCGATGCTCTCTCCTGTTTGATCCTGGCAATCAATCGAGGAAGCATCGGGAAGGGTGGAAACACATAAGCCATTTTGAAGTTCCAAGGTGCTGTCAGAGCATTTATCAGAACCGCTCCCGGGTCCCTGGACCTGGACCCGTAACAAGGAAGCTTGGCGTTCTGGCGAGACGCCATGAGATCCATATCTGGTTTGCCCCAACGCCGAAGTATTTGGGCAAAGACCTCCGGATGAAGTTCCCACTCCCCCGGATGAAAAGTCTGGCGACTTAGGAAATCCGCCTCCCAGTTCTCCACGCCTGGGATGTGGATCGCTGATAGGTGGCAAGAGTGAGACTCTGCCCAGAGAATTATCTTTGAGACTTCCATCATCGCTAGGGAACTCCTTGTCCCTCCTTGATGGTTGATGTAAGCCACAGTCGTGATGTTGTCCGACTGAAACCTGATGAACCTCAGAGATGCTAGCTGAGGCCAAGCTAGAAGGGCATTGAAAACTGCTCTTAATTCCAGAATGTTTATGGGAAGGAGACTCTCCTCCTGAGTCCATGATCCCTGAGACTTCAGGGAATTCCAGACAGCGCCCCAACCTAGCAGGCTGGCGTCTGTTGTTACAATCGTCCAATCTGGTCTGCTGAAGGGCATCCCCTTGGACAGATGTGGCCGAGAGAGCCACCATAGAAGAGAATTTCTGGTCTCTTGATCCAGATTCAGCATAGGGGACAAATCTGAGTAATCCCCATTCCACTGACTTAGCATGCACAACTGCAGTGGTCTGAGATGCAGGCGTGCAAAGGGAACTATGTCCATTGCCGCTACCATTAAACCGATTACCTCCATGCATTGAGCCACTGACGGGTGTGGAATGGAATGAAGGACACGGCAAGCATTTAGGAGTTTTGTTAACCTGTCTTCTGTCAGGTAAATTTTCATTTCTACCGAATCTATAAGAGTCCCTAAGAAGGGAACTCTTGTGAGTGGCAATAGAGAACTCTTTTCTTCGTTCACCTTCCACCCATGTGACTTTAGAAATGCCAGTACTAACTCTGTATGAGACTTGGCAGCTTGGAAACTTGACGCTTGTATCAGAATGTCGTCTAGGTACGGAGCTACCGATATTCCTCGCGGTCTTAGTACCGCCAGAAGAGAACCCAGAACCTTTGTGAAGATTCTTGGAGCAGTAGCTAACCCGAAGGGAAGAGCTACAAACTGGTAATGCCTGTCTAGGAAGGCAAACCTTAGGTACCGGTAATGACCCTTGTGAATCGGTATGTGAAGGTACGCATCCTTTAAATCCACTGTGGTCATGTACTGACCCTTTTGGATCATGGGTAAGATTGTCCGAATAGTTTCCATTTTGAACGATGGAACTCTTAGGAATTTGTTTAGGATCTTTAAATCCAAGATTGGTCTGAAGGTTCCTTCTTTCTTGGGAACCACAAACAGATTTGAGTAAAACCCTTGTCCGTGTTCCGACCGCGGAACCGGGTGGATCACTCCCATTAGTAAAAGATCTTGTACACAGCGTAGAAACGCCTCTTTCTTTATCTGGTTTGTTGACAACCTTGAAAGATGAAATCTCCCTTTTGGAGGAGAAGCTTTGAAATCCAGAAGATATCCCTGAGATAAGATCTCTAACGCCCAGGGATCCTGGACATCTCTTGCCCAAGCCTGGGCGAAGAGAGAAAGTCTGCCCCCCACTAGATCCGTTTCTGGATCGGGGGCCCTCACTTCATGCTGTCTTAGGGGCAGCAGCAGGTTTTCTGGCCTGCTTGCCCTTGTTCCAGGTCTGGTTAGGTTTCCAGCCCTGTCTGTAGCGAGCAACAGTTCCTTCCTGTTTTGGAGCGGAGGAAGTTGATGCTGCTCCTGCCTTGAAGTTGCGAAAGGCACGAAAATTAGACTGTCTAGCCCTTGGTTTGGCTCTGTCTTGAGGCAGGGCATGTCCCTTACCTCCAGTAATGTCAGCGATAATTTCTTTCAAACCGGGCCCGAATAAGGTCTGCCCCTTGAAAGGTATGTTAAGCAATTTAGATTTAGAAGTCACATCAGCTGACCAGGATTTAAGCCACAGTGCTCTGCGCACCTGAATGGCGAATCCGGAGTTCTTAGCCGTAAGCTTAGTTAAATGTACTACGGCATCAGAAATAAATGAATTAGCTAGCTTAAGGACTCTAAGCTTGTCTGTAATCTCATCCAATGTAGCTGAGCTAATGGTCTCTTCCAGAGACTCAAACCAGAATGCCGCCGCAGCCGTGACAGGCGCAATGCATGCAAGGGGTTGCAATATAAAACCTTGTTGAACAAACATTTTCTTAAGGTAACCGTGTGGTGGCGTCTATTGGAAACATTTTTCTAAATATAGGAGGGGGTGAGAAAGGCACACCGGGTCTATCCCACTCCTTGTTAACAATTTCTGTAAGCCTTTTAGGTATAGGAAAAACGTCAGTACACGTCGGTACCGCAAAATATTTATCCAGCCTACATATTTTCTCTGGGATTGCAACCATGTTACAATCATTCAGAGCCGCTAATACCTCCCCTAGTAACACACGGAGGTTCTCAAGCTTAAATTTAAAATTTGAAATGTCTGAATCCAGTTTATTTGGATCAGATCCGTCACCCACAGAATGAAGCTCTCCGTCTTCATGTTCTGCAAATTGTGACGCAGTATCAGACATGGCCCTAGTATTTTCAGCGCACTCTGTTCTCATTCCAGAGTGGTCGCGTTTACCCCTAAGTTCTGGCAATTTAGATAAAACTTCAGTCATAACATTAGCCATGTCTTGCAAAGTGATTTGTAATGGCCGCCCTGATGTACTTGGCGTCACAATATCACGCACCTCCTGAGCGGGAGATGCAGGTACTGACACGTGAGGAGAGTTAGTCGGCATAACTTCCCCCTCGTTGTCTGGTGAAATTTTCTTTACATGTACAGATTGGCTTTTACTTAAAGTAGCATCAATGCAATTAGTACACAAATTTCTATTGGGCTCCACATTGGCCTTTGAACATATTGCACAAAGAGATTCCTCTATGTCAGACATGTTTAAACAAACTAGCAATTAAACTAGCAAGCTTGGAAAATACTTTTCAAATAAATTTACAAGCAATATAAAAAAAAAACGTTACTGTGCCTTTAAGAAGCACACAAAAAACTGTCACAGTTGAAATAACATGAACCGGATTAGTTATAGGAACCAAATTTTCACATTAAATTTATTAATTAAGCAAAGGATTGCACCCACTAGCAAATGGATGATTAACCCCTTAATACCAAAAAACGGATAACAATAAAAATATATACGTTTTTATCACAGTCAAAGCACAGTCTCACAGGTCTGCTGTGAGTGATTACCTCCCTCAAAACTAGTTTTGGAGACCCCTGAGCTCTGTAGAGACGTCCTGGATCATGCAGGGAGAACAGGAAGACTTGTGACTGAATTTTTACTGCGCAGTAAAAGCGCCAAAATAGGCCCCTCCCACTTATACTACAACAGTTGGGAAGCTCAGTAAACTGATTTTATTCAAAACAAACGACAGCCATGTGGAAAAATAATGCCCATGAAAATTTTTCACCAAGTACCTCAGGGAAAAAACGATTAACATGCCAGTAAACGTTTTAAATATAAATATATGAGATGTTAATAAAAAGCCTGTTGCTAGTCGCTTTCACTGCAGAGAGGCTATAAGTTATATATATACAGTATTTTCTTAGTGAAGTGCCATTCCCCAGAAATACTTCAGTGCAAACATACACACATATCAGCCTGATACCAGTTACTACTACTGCATTTAAGGCTGTACTTACATTACATCGGTATTAGCAGTATTTTCTCAGTCAATTCCATTCCTTAGAAAATAATATACTGCAACATACCTCCTTGCAGGTGAACCCTGCCCGCTGTCCCCTGTTCTGAAGTTACCTCGCTCCTCAGAATGGCCGAGAACAGCAAATGGATCTTAGTTACGTCCGCTAAGATCATACACAACTCAGGTAGATTCTTCTTCTAATGCTGCCTGAGAAAAAACAACACACTCCGGTGCTGTTTAAAATAAACTTTTGATTGAAGAAATAAAAACTAATTTTAATAACCACAGTCCTCTCACACGTCCTATCTATTAGTTAGGTGCAAGAGAATGACTGGGTATGACGTAGAGGGGAGGAGCTATATAGCAGCTCTGCTTGGGTGATCCTCTTGCACTTCCTGTTAGGGAGGAGTTAATATCCCATAAGTAATGGATGACCCGTGGACTGACTACACTTAACAGGAGAAAACTAGTATATGCACGCCTATCCCATTTCCTTAGGTTTAACTCACTTCTTGACCCACTGCAATCTGGATTTCATTCCCATCACTCTACAGAGACAGCTATTGTTAAGGTTACCAACGACCTACTTACAGTAAAATCAAAAGGCCACTTCTCTTTGCTTATCCTCCTTGATCTGTCCACAGTATTTGACACTGTTGACTACCCTCTTTTGCTCCAAACCCTCCAATCCTTCTGCATCTGTGACACAGCCCTTTCGTGGCTCTCTTCCTACCTGTCAAACCGTACCTTTAGTGTAGCCTTCTCTGGGGCCTCCTCTGCCCTGTCACCACTTTCTGTCGGAGTACCGCAAGGAACAATATACACGTCATCACTAGGTTCCCTAATAAAGTCCCACGGTTTCCAATATCATTTGTATGCCAACGACTCCCAAATCTACTTCTCTGCACTAGACATATCTCCTTCCTTGCTAACCTGTGTCACTAACTGTCTTTCTCACATATCTTCCTGGATGTCCTCTCACTACCTCAAGCTAAATCTCTCCAAAACTGAGCTCCTCATTTTCCCCCCTTCTTCAAAAATCTTCACCCCCAATCTCTCTATAACTGTCGATAACTCCATTATTACCCCTACCCCGCATGCCCGATGTCTCGGGTCACATTTGATTTAGATCTTTCTTTTACTCCTCACATTCAGTCCTTGGCTAAAGCCTGCCGCTTCCACCTTAAAAATATCTCTAAAATTAGACACTTCCTTACACAAGACACAACTAAGATCTTAATCCACTCTCTCATTCTTTCCCGCCTCGATTACTGCAACTCTGTCCTCTCTGGTCTCCCCACCTGCCACCTAGCTCCTTTACAATCCATAATGAATGCCTCTGCCAGACTCATCTTCCTTACATGTCACTCTTCATCTGCTGCTCCTCTCTGCCAATTCCTTCACTGGCTTCCTCTTGCCTCTAGGATCAAACAAAAAATTCTCACTCTGACATACAAAGCCCTCAATTGCACTGCTCCCCCCCATATCTCAGACCTTGTTTCCAGATACTCTCCCTCCCATCCCCTTCGCTCTGAATCATGACCTCCTACTCTCCTCCTCTCTGGTTACCTCATCACGCTCCTGTTTACAGGACTTCTCCAGACTGGCTCCCATCTTGTGGAACTTTATGCCTCGCCCCACAAGACTCTCCCCTAGTTTTGAAAGCTTCAAGTGCTCCCTAAAGACTCTACTGTTCAGGGATGCATACAACCTATGCTAACCTTACTTTATACCAGTTCCACTCCTCCATTGCTATCCCCTGAACCCCCTTAGCATGTAAGCCTAAGAGTCCTGCTGTTTGTAGATCACCTTCTTAAGAGCTGACTACAACAGTGCAACTCTAGGCAGGGCCCTCTTCCCATTTGATCCCTATAATTGTTTTGTAGTACTCCCCCTTTGTTTATAGCGCTGCGGAATCTGTTGGCGCTCTACAAATAACCAATAATAATAATAATCTACGGGAGGGGTCAACTCAACCCCTGTAAATGTGGATGGCATAAACCCAACAGCAGACTACGTGAGTACTAAGCTTCACGTGAGTGAATTCACATCTGAGCTAGAGCCTGATCACTTCAAGCAAGTTCCTGATGAGAGCAAGAAACACGGCTCTCAAACTCCCTACATAGCTGGGGGGATATGGCTGCTCCTGTGGGCTGGAGTGGAGGCACTTCACAGTTCCGTATGATGCCACTTTTACAAGATGTTCACTTGAGAGCTCCCGCGAGATTCGCAGCGAAGAGAGGTTCTTCATCACCGGCTTTGTTTGGGGGAAGTATGGGCGTCGGGGACGATCCACAGCAGTTCATTGGTGCCAAGATCTGGAAGATTGGCCCTGTGGGTGATCAACAAGCATGGCTATACCTGCAGTATGCTAATTATTCCTTCCTCTTTCTCCACAACGCAGTCGGCGTTGGTTAAAGCAACAGGTCTTTTTGCAGTAAATGGGAAGTAACTTCTCAACGTATTTAGGAGTCTTTTCCATCGAACTTAAAGGGACAGTACACTGTAAAATTGTTTTTCCATAAATGTATTTTAAATGACTTGTTATACCAACTGCAGAGTATAAAATATTTGAGAAATTGCATTTTCGGGTTTATTTGTGTATCTGAAGTAGCTGGTTTTGTGCTTTGAAACCACAGCCTATTACAATGGGTTGAGCTTCAGGTAATATCAGATCTCATTATGTTATCACTTTCATGTTCACAGACTTGCTTCCTTATCTTATATTTGTCTGGAACGCCAAAGCTCAATACATAGAGAGAACAATGGAAAATTATAATTTTATTACTTAACTATCATGCCCCCACTGAGGGTGTAATCTCTTCTGCTGGCTGTGTTTACTTAGGCTTGTCAATAGCATATACGCCAGTATCAAAACTTTCAGTATAGGTTGGGAAACCACAAGCTAAATCAGCTATTTCAAATGCTGAAATATGAGTAAAGGAGCTACTTGCAACCAATTTAATACACTCTAGCAGGTAAAAAGGATCATTGGGAATAATTTAAAGAGGAGAAAGTTTTTGGGTGAACTGTCCCTTTAAAGATTTAAGATATATGTTGGTACCACTATAGATATCTTGGCATATAAGGACAACATCGTTGTTTGATGAAATCGTTATTGTTTAATATATGTTGTTGGGTTTTTTTAAACGTTTGCTGAGCTTTGCATTTACTTATCTTTCACACATTTAATTATTGTATCTTGTTTATCGTTCGTACCCTGGCATATTGAGCCCTTTACAGAAGCACAATACCTCAATATGGTACCTCAATAGTAAAATAGCATAAATATATAGATATTGGCAGGACTGTCAGTAGTTCAGTAACTAAAACCTAAACCCTATCTATAACACTTAACACTGGTTACAGGACTGGTGCACATACTAATATCAGCACCAATTATTTAGGCACACTATCTCCACAATGCCTACCTTAATAATTTGTCCTGCTAAATGTGAATAACAACTGGATGTATGTTGCTGGGTAACCGCTATGCCTAATTCTTATAGATAGTACCTGACTTCTCACATAAACTACATAACTAGGAATGGGGGAAGAAAGGAGAGATTAGGACTGGGGTGGTTATGCATCTACTAGATAATAGAGATCTTGTAATGGAGATTTTTTTGCTGTACTTAACTGAATACTGGAACTCTATGTCTAATGCCACTGGGCATAGGGCCCATGCCCTGTGGCAGACTTACTTTCTATTTTAACACCCATGTACCTATCCATTAGATTTTCAGACTCCATATTTATTTCTGAGAGGTTGTTATGGTTAAATGTTTTTTTTTTTCTTTTTTACATGAGAATCCTAGATCTATGTTTTAGTATATAAAATGAGACTGGCCCTTGTTTCAAAAACTACTGCTCAGATAACCAACATATAGGGGTCTATATGCAAATTTGAATGTTTCATCCTCCTACTAGCCAAGATGTCCAGTATACTCCTGGGAGATAAACTCTTGTTCCCACACAATATATAAGTTGCTCATACCCTGGAGTGTACCTTTTGACTACTATTGGTTATCATGAATCCAGATAGACACACCCCATTACCACTTCCATTTTGATTTGTTCAAATATTATTATTATTTTATTTCCCTGATGTGAGATCAATTCTGTGGCACTACGCTCCATACAAATTGGTTGTTGATTTTCCAGGCATTGAACCAGAGTATTGTTTGTTATTGTTACATATTCAATATCTTGACTATATACTAATAGTTATGTATACTTCCTATAATGCCGAGATTATATAGGGTGAGCTTATTCAATACTGGCTAACCCTTCTAGTTGAATGTTACATACAGTGATGTCCACATTCTGGGAACCATTACTTCACATATAGTTACTTTAACTTGTTAAAAGCCCAAGGCCAAACTAACCCCATGCATTATACTTGCTACCTATATAATAACTCACTTGGGTCATGACAGCTCTCTGTTAAGTCTCACACTCATAATGCTCAGTTATATTATTTATGTTACTACCCCTCACCTATTAATATGCTTATCTCTACTTTCCCCTCCAGCAACACATATACTTCGCTACCTACCATACTTAAATGAATACCCCCCACCACATAATATGCCTCCTAGATTAGGAGGACTACCTACGTGGTTTATCTAGCCTAAACCGCAACCCCTATAGTAACTCTTACATTTTATCATAGTGCTGACTTTATCTTCCCTACCTAGCTCAGCATGACTGATCAGCACCACCTACAAGTTAAGTTTAAAGTTTTAAATCTGATACCCAAGCTTGAGTGACTCCTATACATCTGTACATACATTGATAGCTCTTATATAATTGGATCCACAGTTTAATGTTTAAAACATTTTTTACACTATTTCAGGTATACATTGAGCATTCTTTAACTCTTTTTTTATGTGTTATCTATATGTGTATAGCATATTTTACAGCAAAACAAAATTTGAAAATGTGAGGTTAATTCTGTGCATAATCAAAGCTCTATGCGATGTGATGGATATATTTATATACTCTTGATAGTATTTTAGATGTGATCATTCTTCTGTATTTACACACCTTTTGAAACATTGCATGTTTGCTGTATCATGTATTTAACCTCAATAAAATTGTAAAAGTACACAGGTAGGGCTACTTTAAAAAGGTAATATGAATGACCAGCCAGATCAAACTCACATACTTTAGGGAATATCATATGTTTTTTTGGGGGGGTAAATAAAAACGGTTTGATTTATAGGGAGCCCAGTAAGAGTTAACAAGATAATGTGTGCTAAGTGTGTATTCCTGGGAGCCTTTGATTAGTTTTGTAGGGTTAAACAACTGAAGAAGGAGAACAGTACAGTAAAAAATCTAAGTATTTAGTTTGCGAGATGAGGCATTGTATTGCAATTGTTGTATGTCCAATCCAGGTGGAGGGGCTAAGGCTTTAATTAAATAGGAGGGGAGTAACCATGATGCTGTACAATAAATAAGTCACTGGTGTACGTGTACAAGAAAATTATATATCTAGATTTACTTAAGATAGTCTCCTATAGATTCAATATATTGAAAATCAACTAGAGGCTGAGCTTTATAGTAGTTTACAGAATTCAAATAAATTGTGAAGCATTAGTCTAGATCAAAATTCACATATGAAAAAGGAGCAGGGTAATAAAATGAATGCAGAGCCTAAAAGAGCTAAATTAAAATATTATGATGCATAGACAACAAACGTGTTCAAATTTATCAACGGAAAAAAATATCAGAACTATAAGAACAACATTATTCAATTCAGTGGAGCATAGCTTTAGCTGATATTACTATTCTGAATGATATACTGATGTATATAATTTCCTCTGATAGTCTCTCCTGCATGGAGGCAACCTTGTGTATGAAAGCACCTGCAATAAAGTGTGGTCTTTCTATATATGCGGCTTCTTATTCCTGCAGGGTGCCGACTGCATATAAAGTTTCACTCACAGTCTGGCCAATTCCCATACACTCACTGTATTGTGCAGGGATTAGTATAAGAGAAATCTGTAGCACCAAACAAAGGGTGTCCCCCCTAAACTGCTGCACGAAGGATAATGTAATTCGCCTAGGCCGTAATGTTTCCAGGAGTTAAGTCCAGATGTGTACCCCTTGTTACAGAGGAAAATCAGCAGTTGAGTGATATGGTCTCCTGGCTCAGCACTGCAGCTAGATGTCTTCTCCGTGTGGCACCAAAGGGAAGTTGCCGGAGTGAAAAAAAAAGGCAAAGCTTTCAGCAGCATCTCCAAGTTTGAGCATTGTGCTTGAGCTGCGAACAGACAGTCCAGGTCTATCTGCGTACCACAATGCGGCATCGCTCCCCCGAGCCGATCTCACATACAGACAAGGGTCGATATTCCACAGGGTAGATTGCCGATCTGTCATCCGATGCAGAAGGAGGTATGTGAACAGAGTTACAGGGTGGGTTGAATATCCAAAAGTTATCACTGTCTAGATGTTGCGGTTCTAAGGTAGAATAGTTTTGCTGGCGATTGTCTTGTTCTGGCTCTAAAAAACACTGTCGCTCTGCGGTATGAATTATCTGTATTATATTCTCGCAGCTACTAAGTAGGTGATCAAATTTAGTTGCAAAAGTTTCTAGTAGCATCACGGCAAGGTCTCTTCCTGTATCCATTGCCTCGTGGGCGGCAGAGACCAGCATAGACATAATACTATTATGAACAGTCAACATGCCTTCCAGAGTAGAAGTGATTGAATTACTTCTATCTACTGAAGGTTCCCGGACAATTATACGTCAAGGGAGAGGTAGATGGCAATAATTAGAGGTTTCTTCAGAGCAGAAGAATCTTGCCGCCATCATGAAGAGCCGCCCAACCGGAAGTCCGCTGGGTTTTACTGTTGAGGGGACTTGTATTTTTGTAATTTTTTTTACAGGTAAAAGAGCTGTTTAACTTAGGCCAATGCCCTACAAAAGGCCCTTTTAAGGGCTACTTGTAGTTTATTGTAGGTTAGGGGGTGTTTTTATTTTGGGGGCTTTTTTATTTTTATAGGGCTATTAGATTAGGTATAATTGTTTTTATTTTTAATTTCATTTATTATTTTTTGTAAGCTTAGTGTTTTTTATTTTTCATAATTTAGTGTTTATAATTTTTTGTAATTTTAGATTTTTAAATTTTTTTTCGTAGTGTTAGGTTTTTTAAATGTGTAATTTAGGTTTTTAATTGGTAGTATTTTTTATTTTATTAGAATAGTTATGTTAGGTTAATTTATAGTTTAATGTTAGGTTTATTTTTATTTCACAGGTAAGTTTTTATTTATTTAAATATAGTTATATTGTAATTTTAATTTAAAGTTAGGGGGATGTTAGGTTTAGGGGTTAATAGTTTAATTTAGTGTTTTGCGATGTGGGGGGCGGCGGTCTAGGGGTTAATAAGTTTAGTTTAGTAGTTACAATGTGGGGGGCTGGAGTTTTAGGGGTTAATAATTTTTATTAGTGTCAGCGATGTCGGGGAGCAGCGGTTTAGGGGTTAATATATTTAATGTTGGTGATGTGGGAGGGCGGCTAATAACTTTATTTAATAGTCGCTGGGTGGGTGGCAGATTAGGGGTTAATAGGTTTAATATAGTGTTTAAGATGAGGGAGGGTGGTGGTTTAGGGGTTAATATGTCGTTTTGTGCCTGAACACACAACCTGTAATACCGGCGCTATGAAAATCCCACACAAAAACATAATTATTTGAGTGAGGAATAGACTTTGCGTTACAGGCTAAAATACTTGCTTTACAGCTATACCGACACGACTATTAAAAGCCGAACCGTACCGCAAAACTCGTAATCTAGGTGTCTGTCTTTGTTTCTGTTAATATTTTACTTTCTCCTCTCTCCACTTCAGATTTGTAAGTTTTTTTCTTTAAAGAAAAAAAAAATACATGTGAAATATGGCCAATTGGCCATCCACAATTCAAATTGACGCATCTGGCAACATCAGCACATAAACCAGTGCGTCAGCTGTTGCTGTGTGCTTAGTTGCAGGAAGCAGGACCGGGCAGCTATTCAGAAAAACAGGCAGGAGTGTGTCCTCCACACAACTCTACACCTGAAAATGCTTGCTGGGTACTCAGCTACAATAGTACCATCCTGCACCATGCACATCTTCTTAATGACTATATGTATCTAGCACAGACACCCCTTCAGTGCTGATGTGATGCTTAAGGGGACATTAAACACAAAAAAATGTTTAAAAATATAGATAATCCCTTTATTACCCATTCCCCAGTTTTGCATAACCAACACGGTTATATTAATATATTTTTTACCTCTGTGATTACCTTGTATCTAAGCTTCTGTAGACTGCCCTCTTTTTTCAGTTCTTTTGACAGACTTGCATTTCAGGCAATTAGTGCTGACTCTTAAATAAATTCACGGGCCTGAGCACAATGTTATTTATATTAAACACAGGAACTAGCCCTCTAGCTGTGAAAATCTGTCAAATGTATTCAGATAAGAGGTGGCCTTCAAGGCCTTAGAAATTAGCATATGAGCCTACCTAGGTTTAGCTTTCAACTAAGAAAACCAAGAGAACAAAGCTAATTTGATGATAAAAGTAAACTGGAAAGTTGTTTAAAATTGCATGCCCTATCAGAATCATGAATGTTTAATTTGGACTTTACTGTCCCTTTACCTAAGAGGGGGCAGGGTGTTCCTTCCTGACAGCCATTGGGAAGAAGAAAGGGGTTTATACTCTTGTAAGCCACTGTGAGGGAGCAGGTTTCTCTGACCGGTGACTACCAACTACAGAGACTTCTGCCTCAGGTAAGGACCCAAACTGTAAACCAATACAGGTCCAAACTAGTCCTGAATTTGGGTTGCATTTGTTTTTGAAGAACAACCAAAATATCATATGGCTTCCTGTACAATAGCACAAATGCAGATTTCTTTTAACCATTACTTTCATAGAATTTGGCCTTAAGTGGGTAGTGAGTAACTCACTTCTTAAGAACACTGCTCCTAAAGTAAATAAATGGGAAAAACTAATTTATCAAATTTGCTTTGTTATGATATTCAAACACTGCTGCTATTACTCTTGGAAATGTACAACATTCTAAAAGTATTCTTGCAAAAGTGCTGCCAGACACGTGCACACTCCTGAGGCTATCTAGCTGCTTTCCAACAAATAATACAATGAGAAAAAAAAGTAAATATGATTATAGAAGTAAATTGGAAACCTTCTTTAAAAATTGTACGCTCTAATTGAATGAAGGAAGAAAGAATTTGGGTGTCATGCCATGTCCCTTTAAAAGCTTCATGTACATCTTGCATTATTTTAGCACAACAAATTATTTGCTTTCAGACACAGACTTACTAATCATTATTCAATTACTAAACAATATGACTTCTTGTCCCCAAGAAATAACTAATTGTAAGAAACTGGTGTGTAAATGTAACAGTTGCTAAGGAAGCGTTGGCTTTTACAGCACTGCTTTCAATGATGTTTGTACAGCAAAGGAGTTCATATGAGGTTTCTTCAGCATGGCAAATTATGCAGCTGAAAAGGAATCTTATTTTATTAGTGAGAGCAGATTAAAAACAAGCTAAGTAAAAGCTGACTTGCTTGCAAAATAGAAGGCCAAAGTGTCTTTTTTACTATAAACAGGAACAATAAAATTTGAGTTTCTGAGAAATCTCATTCATATAACTTTCATTAAATCTAAAATCAAAGGAGTAGGTTTCCTCAAAAATATAATCACTAATAAAGATATATTTATAAACAAAACATTTTTCTTTATATATGAAAAGGGAAAACAATCTCATTTCAGACTAGTCAATAAGTATTGCTGATGCAAATGGAACATTCCTGTTTTTGGAACTCATGTTTGTTCCAGTCACGTCAATAGCATTGGCAAGTTAGCCATTTTTGTCTGGAAAATGCACTGTAGATCATAGATAAAACAGCAAAAATTATAATTAGTGACTAGCAGTGCAGACTCTTTCAAATGCATACATCTTAATACAGGACTCAACAGTTTTTTTATGGTCGTAGCCAGCCAAAATGTAATGTTTTTCCTGTCCACATATATAAACAGATAAATACACGCACATAAACGCACAATAATCCTGTTTGCTGTTTATAACACAGGCACCAGTTATTTTATCCACATACAGCTACACAACAGTGATTTAATCTCTTGACTGCCCATTAGACCAGCCCAGCAGTAATATAAACACTTTATTATGATATTTTCAACTGCTATATAACCCTTTACTTCCCATATAAAATAACATAGATCATAGTTGAACCTTTAGGAAGCCCAAGCAGTATCAGTTGTCAAGTGTTAACCAAGATTGCTGTTTATCTGCCTTCATATAGTAACGGAGTATGATCAGTGCTCCGTTGCCATATGAAGCCAGATTACCCAATTGTTACAGATAGTGACACTGTATGTCACTGTCTGTAACAACCATTCATTGGTGCTGGTGGGAGGGAAGAAGGGAGGAGGTGGGCAGCCCAGTGAAAGGGGGGAAGGAAGGGATGGGGTTCCCTACATTATGGGAAAAAAGGTTTTGGGAAGGGAGAGATGGAACCCTAAACTACCGGGAAAAAAAAATAGATAAAATATTTATAAAATAAAAAGATCACTTATAGGTGGGTGGTGGGAAGGCGGAACCCTACACTACAGAAAAATACATAATAAATAAATAATAATAAATAATAAAAAAAAATACACTAACTTGTTACTTGAAGACTTGTTGCCAGTAACAAAGATGATGGGAAATAGTCATATACATATATATTTACAGGGATAACACAATACCCATAGACCACTATGTAAAGGCACTTTTCAGTGCTGTTTTTTTCTAACACCCGTCTGACTGGTAAATTTTTGGAGTTTAATGGCTGGTTATTTATCGTGCGGCAATAAACGGGTGAATTTCCCATTTGTGGGCGCGCGATAAATTAGGGCTCCCCTTAATCCAGCCCTTATTTTATTAACCAGGCGTCTGACTTTTGGTTAATTAAGTCTAGCGCAAAGTGCTACCACGTGCTTGCAGTATCATTAAGCATGCACTTGTAATGCCTGGTTATTTAATGTGCGCCCGTAAACGGCAACTTTGCCCCTTTATGGGTGCACGTTAAATTAGTACTTAACTTGTAATCTAGCCCATAGTGCAAGTTTAAAAATATTGCGACCTCGTTAACTTGCAGGTGTATTACAAGTGGAAAATAAATTGTTTGCTTGAGCGCAAGAGAATTTAAAATGCGCTGGGTTAGCACGACTGAAGACCTCGCCTAAAGTCTAAAACTTACAAAAAAATGTGCACCAAACACAACATAAATACATTTAAATAAACAATTACACTCATATACACACTACCTGAGAAATTATTCATAAAAATGTATATATTTTTTTAAATAGGGGGTCAAATACATGAGCATGTATTTGACGGCAAAGGGCTATAATATATATAAATATATATATATGTGTGTGTGTGTGTGTGTGTCTGAATATGTATACGTCTAAATATGTGTATGGGTGTTAACCCCTTAACAACCATGATGTAATATGTACTATGCTGGTTATATGGGGTTTTAAGGCCATAATAGCACGGGTCTCGCTGCCAGCGGCAAGACAGTGTTATTGTGACCTCCCTCCAGCAGGCTTCCCAGAATAGCTGGCGGGTAGACAGTGCTATCACAAAATCAAGCCCCATAGAAATTTACATTGCTGGTCCAAGGAGTTAAAATCTAGATGTTTAGGGCATTCTGTGAGCTGTCCATGGTGTAAGCAACAATAACTGCTCATGCAGCTCTTGCAGGATAACATAGGAGCTGCATGTTCAAGTGGAAAACATTCCTAAGTTCAGTAACCTCCCGAAAAATCACAAGAGACTTCAGTAATATCAAGCCAGCATTAACAGTTCCTGGTAGGTAATAAAAATTGTACACATTAAGGCAACACTGCAAGATATGGAATATGGTATCTGGACCCATTCCTTGTTTTTATGCAAGTATAATACAATTATCTAGTCACTTCAATGTCAATATTAATGACCTTTGCTTTTTGCTGAAATTTTGGCCTAAAAGGGACCCAAAGAGAAGACGCTTAAAGGGACATTATGTATTGTACTAATAAATCATTCACTTAAAAAAGCAGCACATGTGAATATTTGTATTGCCCAAATAAAAATTAAATAAAAGCTGTTTAAATGTTATGTCAAGCTAATATAACAGTATCAGTTGTGCACTTTCTACTAACTTTTAGGTACTTCCTATTAATTTATATTAGCATAAAGTACCAGTCAGCCAATAAACATTAGTAGAAAGTGCCTATCAGCCAATGAGAAAGAAATTCAACATAGTTAGATGCTACTCTTTCAAATGGATGATTTGTTTTATTAAACTGTCCATTTAAAATATTTAATTGTAGGTGTGGTGGGCTTGTTCATATGTTAAGGCTCTTTAGGATCAAGTGTCCACACTATTGAGCTCTATACTTAAAGGGACATGAAACCCAAACATTTTCGTTCCTGATTCAGATAGAGCATACAATTTTAAACAACTTTCCATTTTACTTTTATTATCTAATTTTCTTCGTTTGCTGTGCATCCTTTGTTCAAAAGCATACCTATCTTTTTTTTTAAAAACAAGAATGTAAGCTTAAGAGCTGGCACCTAGGTAATGCTAAATGTATCAGCAAGTGCTATCCAGGGTTCTTAACCAAAAATGGGCCGGCTCCTTAGCTTAGATTGCTGCTTTTTCAAATAAAGATAGCAAGAGAACGAACAAAAAATTATAATAAGAGTAAAAGAGAAAGTTGCTTAAAATTGCATGCTCTATTTGAAAAATGAAAGAAAAAAATGGCTTTAGTATCCCTTTAATGTATTATCAGTTCATATAAAAACTTTGCTTTTAGAGAACAAATATACAGTATGCATACATATATAGTACAAACACACACACACATATATATATATATATATCAAAATCAAAAATTAACCGGCAAGAGTCCTATTAGCATTAAAAAACAAAGCTTTAATTTACCAAGTTAAAAATGGTCAGCTAGGAGAGTCTGACATGTTTCGGCAAAAGGTGCCTTAATCATAGACATGACCTTAATTAAAAACTGCATACATTTAAACGAAAGCCTTCGTTTCTATTGGTAGTGCATTGTGATCACATGTTACGCTTCAGGTTACATTTAAAGGGATATTACATTTCAAATACAAAGTTAAGTACATAGTAGAATTGTTTTGTTGGAGCGCTAAGTGACTAATGGGTGAAATAACATTTAGTGCTAATATTACTAAGAACACATTCTGAACCAGTAGTGTTATATTTCTATTTTCTTTGTGGGGGGTTAACAGACAGTAGTGTAGGATCGATAGTCTTAAAATTACATGCTCTAACAGATTAGAACATGTCATTTTTTGTCTATTTTGGCTCTTTAATTGTAAGAGTCGTCCCTTTAAAAACTTGACATGCTTATTTTTCTCTTGGAAGCCATTTGAGGTTTCAAAAACTCTGTGCCTCATCTATAAATAATTTTTGGGAAGCCATCTGAAAGATTCCTGCAAGCTAAAGAAAACATATTTTAGAACTGAAAAGCAAGTTAAATAACCCCACATATAGTTACAGCTCTTGAGAGGTTTTCCAAAGATCTTTAGATATAATTATGATATAATTATGATACATTTTGAATCTGTGTGTATATAGATTTTTGATGTGAATAACTTTATTAACACATGTAACATTATGTTAAAATACGTACTAGTAAAATATTTGAAAATTCATGGAAGATTATTTTTATTTAGCATATTTTGTCAAGTATTTGTGAGAATATTATAATCTGAGACCATCTGAAATGATTAATAGTTTTATTACAAAAATGAGCGTTAACAATGTTTTAATATAAAACCATTAATTCTTATTCTTAAATGGATATGAAACCCAAAATTTGTCTTTCAGGATTCAGATAGATCACAAGATTTTAAACAACTTTGTGATTTACTTCTATTGTCAATTTCTTGGTATCTTTTGTTGAAAAGCAGGGATGTTATCTCCGGAATCTGCCCATATCTGAAGCATTATATGTTTTCCATTTTAAAAAATATTAGATAGCAACACTATTTACTGCCATGTAGTGCTCCAGTTACCTACCTAAGTATCTCTTCAACAAAGAATATAATAGGAACAAAGGACATTTGGATAATAGAAGTAAATTGGGAACTTTTTAAAAATTGTATTCTCTGAATCACAAAAGAAAATGTTTGGGTTTCATATCCCTTTAAAGTTTTAATAATCTATTTGCAAAGTTGCAAAATGTCAATGTGAAAATTAAAATATGTTGTGAAATGTTATTAGATATTAATTATACTATTTTTGCACTGTACATGATAAATCTATTGTGTATTTATATTACTTTTGAAACATAATAGATTGTTATATAAAACTATGTATGGTTTATTAAATCTCATTTCATATGGTTATTTAACTAATTTAATAAAAATGTGAGTACTTTTAATGCCAATACATATTAATTATTATTACTACAAATGTAAACTTGCTGCAGGTGTATGAGTTTATGAAGAGATTTGCAAAAAAAAAAAAATTCTCTCTCAAATAGTGATTTCCCCCCTCAAATTAGTTATGGGAGTGCCTATTATTTAGCCTTTATTGTACTGTTTTAAGAACAGAAACAAACATATACAAAAGGTTTAGGTGACAGAAACTCATCACCATAAAATAACATTTGAAATGACTGAGTCAGCAATAAAATGAATCCTTAATAACATTAGGACTGGTGATTTAATAGGTGGTAAAATATTCTAAAAAGTGGGATGTGAAAAAATATTCTCTTGAGAATGAATGTTCTCTCACAGATGTATTTTTAGCATCAAGGCAGACTAATAGCACACACTATAATGAACTCCTACTTACAGCTGCATGCACTTTCAGTCAAGGTCATCAGACTATGTTTTTTTAGTGTGTTTGATAAAAATTGCTCACACTATCACCTGGCAAAATAAAAATAATGATAGTATATGGTATTTAATAATATAAAGTTCTTCCCAGCTAATATCTTGTTAAAGAAAAATGAAGATATTCTGTGGTATTTAGTAATATATCTTCTCTTTAACTAATGCCCTTTTAAGGGATAATCTTTGGAGAGGTACCTTTGTTATCACATTCAAAGACCAGTATCCAATTGAAATGTAGAGAATGACATATAGTGAACAGAAGGATTATCCACTATTGTGTAGGTAGAAAATAGATGGCAGAGCAGTAATGATGCGACAGGCTGGTGCAGGAAGCCATCTGGAAATGTCTGTCAGGATGGTGCTTGTGTAGTGATATAGGAAAAGATCTGGAGTGGAGAGTAGAATGAAAGGAGGATAAATATCTGTCTGGCTCAGAAATCAGGCACAAATGATTGTTTAAAAACACAAGTTATTATATTGGGGACAAAAATCATATGAAGCTTATAAGAACATTATGCAGCACTTACATTTCTTTAAAACAAGTGTTTGCCCCACACTCCTTATAAACTAGGTTTTCCTCATAATGTTGCAAAATAATTGCTGGTTTTGGCAATTTGCAAGCTATAAAATGTGTTTTTTTGGCCTCTAAGGGAGCACAGGACAAACACTATAGATAACAATTTTATTGTCCCTTTAAATTATTGCCAATCCTGAGTGTAACCATTAGTATAAGCTGAATCAGGTTATCTAAATGTTACATTGCGTGAAATGTTTACCATACAATCATATACTACATATCTATATACCCCTCGTCACCAAAGGGAATCAACAATTTCCTGAAGATAAAGTACTATCTGACCTCTAAAAGGTAACTGAATACAGAGTGCCACCATTATGTTTTTTCTCCCTCACTCTGTATACACACACCGGCATTCAGGAATCACTGTGAATAATGTTTGTATACATCATAAGAGGGATAAAGTAAATAGAAACTGCATTTCTGCACAAAAAAAATGCTGATGAAGGGATTTAAGTTACCATGATGCATAATTTATAAACGAGCAATGGACTATGTAAAAGTTTGTATAAAAATGTATTAAAAATGTTCATGTAATATATTTTATTAACTATTACAATGTTACAATTAATGCAGTTTTTTCACAAGCAAACCATTTTGTGCCATCAATAATACATTTATTTCTATAAAAATATTTGCATACTGATGTGAGATGATTTAATTATATAACAGGAAAATTAAGTGGAATTTACAGTAAATTTTAATATAGGGTTAAAAGGATAGGAAAGTCAGAATTAAACTGGCATGATTCAGATAGATCACGTCATTCTAAGACACTTTAAAATTCAATTCTATTTTCAATTGTGCTTTCTTTTCTTGTTACCCCTTGTTGAAAAAGAATATGCCAGTTTCCTACAATAGTGGGAGCTAGTTGCTGATTGGTGCCTGTACACATTTGTCTCTTGTAATTGGCTTACTGAATGTGTTCAGCTAGCTGTTAGTATAGTAAAATGCTGTTCCTTCATCAAAGGATAACAAAGGAATGAAGCCCATTTGATAATAGAAGTAAATTGGAAAGTTGTTTAAAATTGTATGTTCTATTCAAATCATGAAATAAAATTTGTGGGTTTCCTGTCCCTTTAAGCGCTGTTCTATGTGTCTTTTGGGCTGATTAAAATAAGCAGCTGTCTTGTTTATCAATATATTAAACGCAGGTCTTCTTATTTATTTTTTATCTTATGTTCTAAAATATTTAGATATGATTTTGGGCCCCAGGGTACAATGATATGTTTTGAATAACATAGGAATAGAAAAAAGTTTATCAGTTTGCAACCTGTTTTCTTTTTACTAAATAATACCCAGTGTGTTCGGGTAACAATATTTTCCCATGATTATTAACCCTTTGATGACAGGGTTAATTTGTCTACATCGGAACAACATTCCGATGTAAACAAATTGAAATCCTGCGATCGTGCACACGATTGCAAGATTTCAAGGATGGAATTAGGTCAGGGGGGGGGGGGGGCGTTCCTGTGATGTTAGGCACGCTCTCCAGAACGCGATCACATCATGGAAGTGCCTTGGCTTTAGGACAGCCAACGGTTATGACATTCTATTTCATCCTAATGGCACTAAAGCCCAGTGTAATTATGACGGAATAGAATGGCATAACGGTGTTAAAAGGTTAAATTGTAGCTATTGGCATTGCATATCATAAATATAGATGAGATGCAGTGTCAGTTAGTTCCTGTTTTAATTACTTCCAGTTAATATTCTAAAATGAGTCAAAAGAGACATTAAAGTTTTATAATACTTTTTCATTTATTTCTAATTATCAGTATTATATATGTTCTCTTGGTATCCTTTGTTGAAAAATATACCTAGCTAGGTAGGCTGAGGATCATCAATGCACTGCCGGGTGTTAGTTGGCGATTGGTGGCTTCACACGTATGCCTTTGTGCTGAAGCTGGATTTAACAATGTGTATTATATAGTTACATGCAAGCAACAGTGTGATAATAAAATTATCTAATAATATATTGGCACATTTTCTTTTTTTGTGTGTTATCTCTCTGTATTGAGATAATTACTTACAGATCCTTAGGTTGCAGCTACATCCACTTTCCGATCTTGGTCAATAACACTAATGTCTCTGAGCAACTATAGCCAAGAATCAGAGTGTAGGTTATTTCACTGTAAATCACAGAGCTGAACAGTAAGTACTTCATTAATGGCAGTCAATTGCTTCTGCATGGCTGAGTTAGTGTTACCATGTGTGCATTACACAGGGTGTTCTTCCTCTAATGGATGACAGGCACCTCACATAGTTACCAATAGTATTGTGTTTCTTTACAGTCTGTGGTAACCATGAGGGTTTACATGGAATTTCACTTTTGTCTCCTTACTTGGGTATATTTTAGGCTGGAAACCGTAACTCCAATCCCACAGAAAACAGCGCAGTCTGTGAATACAAAAAGGTGGACTCCAATAGTGCAATATTGTATGAACAAGCACTTTATTGACAAAAAACTTTTACCAAAATACTCACAATGTAAGATTATAATCATGCACAGAAAGGTTTCTTTTCTCAAAGATGGCGATATCGCCGGGTGCTTGTGTGGTCTAAGGCTACTTGGAGGAACAGCAGCAGATTTCCCGGTCGGCGTGTGACGTCAACACCCGACAAACAGCTGATACACGTTTCTCGCCCCCTACTGGGCGCTTTCTCAAGAGGAATAAGGATCATTATTCATACAATATTGCACTATTGGAGTCCACCTTTTTGTATTCACAGACTGCGCTGTTTTCTGTGGGATTGGAGTTACTGTGTATCAGCTGCAGGACAAGCAGCGTTTTTCAAGTAGCTGCATCTGAGTCTTCAAAAGGAAATCTCCTGACATCATCTTTCAACATTAATAAGACTGTTCTTATTTTGAGATAACATCAATTTTTGGACTGCTGTCATTTTGGACAATTTACTATTAGTGTAATATCTTCATTAGTGTAATTTCAATTCGAATTTAGTGCTGTTTATCAACTATTGCCATAATTATGGTTACACTCTCTCTTATATACATACACATATTTGCTGAGTGATTGTTGCGCTGATTGCTTTTGGTGGTTTGTGTGTTAGGCTGGACACCATCTATGATAGGTTTTTCTTTATTTTATTATATAGTAACTGGCTTCTTGTGTCATAATAATTTTCCTTTAGGCCATGGAGTGTGAGGTAATAAAACAGTTTAGTTAGAATAAAGACTTTAAACTTTATCTAAAATGACTAGAGAATTATATGAGAACCTTATTTAATAACTTACAAGCAGTATAGTTATACATACATTGATTCTTTTATTTTTAGCATATTCATTGTAAATATATACAAAATGTTACTATTGCTACATCATTTCTTTGGTACAGGTAATAAAATTGTTTTAGCGCCTCAATATAACAGCTATAAAGGTCTGGTATGTCATGTGTATTCAAATTTGACAAATGCTTAAATGAAATTAATCCTTAATGAGAGTGTAAAGCATCCTCCATAAATTAGCCACCTGTTTGCAAATTGGCACAAATGTAATAGCCAAATAAATTGGTTGCACTCACAGGACTTTTGCAGTTAAAATATGTATATTATGTTATTTATACCTTTTGAAAGAGCAGGTGATTATCTTTCAAATGAGGGGTCTTGGCTAGTAAGGGAGCTGAGATCAAGGGGTTCGAACAACCCCCCCATACAGCTCCCTTTGCTGCCTGTCACTTCCTGGCCCCGCCCCTCTGTGATGTCACTATGCACAATAGTCTTTACATCATCGGTACTACCATGAAATTTTGGTAGCGCCGCCCACTACATAACTAATAATTGTGGCCTGCAATGAGGGTGATCACAATTAGCAATATCAGACCGGCAATCCCCCTTCATGACGAGAACCAGATACCATGCTCTCAGGCCGAGATTTGAATGATGACCGTTCTCTTTATGTGCATGGAAAACGTTAAACCACATTTCTCTTTTATCAGTCAGGACCACATGGCTTCTAGAATATCCAAATGTACCTAAAAATATTTATGTATTTAAACATGTGTTTTAAAAGTACATACAAAAAATGTTCAACCATTTGTTTAAATGTAATTCTTTATTAAAAAAAAAATCTCTTAAAATCCCAACTTGTTATGCACATGATATATACATAAAGATAAGACCTATATTTAGTTAGTGCCACTGCACAAACTGGGGCTATGATAATTAGAGTTGCCTATAGAATTAGGATTGGGTGTTTTTATCCTTGGTGTAACCTTTTAAGTTACAGGCAATTGTCTCATCGCACCATATATTATTTGGTTCCTGATACATTATTTAAAAAATGGACAAACCCTTCAGTTGTACTTTTACTATATAGCAATGTTGTAGCTGTAATTCTTTAAGTTTTTTAGTGATAACTATAAAATAATATTTTAGTTTAAAATAGCTCTGAAAATGATACAGTTGTGAGCTCTGTTTATTTGTAAATAACCACTAAATGATGTAATGCTAGGCACCTGAGGAGGGGGACATACCAAAACTGGTTTGTGGTACTAAGAAATATAAATATATAATACATAGGTGGGGGACTTCAAGAATGCTTGGGACAAGCATAAGGCTATCTTAGGAACTAGATAAGTTTACACTTTTAGGACATTTTGGGCAGACTTGTTGGACTTGTTGGATTTGTTTTATCTGCCTTCAAATCTATGTTTCTGTTTTTCTAAAACAGACTAAACAAAACAAATACAAAAGTAAGAAGGCTCAGTATATATATATATATATATATATATATATATATATATATATATATATATATATATATATATATATATATACAGTTGCAAGAAAAAGTATGTGAACCCTTTGGAATGAGATGGATTTCTGCACAAATTGGTCATAAAATGTGATCTGATCATCATCTAAGTCACAACAATAGACAATCACAGTCTGCTTAAACTAATTACACACAAAGAATGAAATGTTGCCATGTTTTTATTGAACACACCATGTAAACATTCACAGTGCAGGTGGAAAAAGTATGTGAACCCTTGGATTTAATAACTGGTTGAACCTCCGTTTGCAGCAATAACTTCAACCAAACGTTTCCTGTAGTTGCAGATCAGACGTGCACAACGGTCAGGAGTAATTCTTGACCATTCTTCTTTACAGAACTGTTTCAGTTCAGCAATATTCTTGGGATGTCTGGTGTTTCTTGAGGTCAAGCCACAGCATCTCAATCGGGTTGAGGTCAGGACTCTGACTGGTCCACTTCAGAAGGCGTATTTTCTTCTGTTTAAGCCATTCTGTTGTTGATTTACTTCTATGCTTTGGGTCATTGTCCTGTTGCAACACCCATCTTCTGTTGAGCTTCAGCTGGTAGACATATGGCCTTAAGTTCTCCTGCAAAATGTCTTGATAAACTTGGGAATTCATTTTTCCTTCGATGATAGCAATCCGTCCAGGCCCTGACGCAGCAAAGCAGCCCCAATCCATGATGCCCCC
This sequence comes from Bombina bombina, assembly GCF_027579735.1. Classification (NCBI taxonomy): domain Eukaryota; kingdom Metazoa; phylum Chordata; class Amphibia; order Anura; family Bombinatoridae; genus Bombina; species Bombina bombina. The sequence goes on from NC_069501.1 coordinate 660,676,693, forward strand.
ACCACCATACTTCACAGTTGGGATGAGGTTTTGATGTTGGTGTGCTGTGCCTCTTTTTCACCACACATAGTGTTGTGTGTTTCTTCCAAACAACTCAACTTTGGTTTCATCTGTCCACAGAATATTTTGCCAGTACTGCTGTGGAACATCCAGGTACTCTTGTTCAAACTCTAAACATGCAGCAATGTTTTGTTTGGACAGCAGTGGCTTCCTCTGTGGTATCCTCCCATGAAATCCATTCTTGTTTAGTGTTTTACATATTGTAGATTCGCTAACATGGATGTTAGCATTTGTCAGTGACTTTTGTAAGTCTTTAGCTGACACTCTAGGATTCTTCTTCACCTCATTGAGCAGTCTGCGCTGTGCTCTTGCAGTCATCTTTACAGGACGGCCACTTCTAGGGAGAGTAGCAGCAGTGCTGAACTTTCTCCATTTATAGACAATTTGTCTTACCGTGGACTGATGAACAGCAAGGCTTTTGGAGATACTTTTATAACCCTTTCCAGCTTTATGCAAGTCAACAATTCTTAATCGTAGGTCTTCTGAGAGCTCGTTTGTGCGAGGCATCATTCACATCAGGCAATGCTTCTTGTGAAAAGCAAACCCAGAACTGGTGTGTGTTTTTTATAGGGCATCGCAGCTGTAACCAAAACCTCCAATCTCATCTCATTGATTGGACTCCAGTTGGCTGACATCTCACTCCAATTAGCTCTTGGAGATGTCATTAGTCTAGGGGTTCACATACTTTTTCCACCTGCACTGTGAATGTTTACATGGTGTGTTCAATAAAAACATGGCAACATTTCATTCTTTGTGTGTTATTAGTTTAAGTAGACTGTGATTGTCTATTGTTGTGACTTAGATGATGATCAGATCACATTTTATGACCAATTTGTGCAGAAATCCATATCATTCCAAAGGGTTCACATACTTTTTCTTGCAACTGTATATATATAAAACCACAACTGAAAATGAAGCTGTGAAATTAGTCTTTTGTACATTAACTCCTTAATGACAGAGGACGTACCAGGTACGTCCTGCAAAAATTGACAGTTAATGACAATGGACGTCCTCGGTGAAAATGAGCACTGGAAGCAATTGCTATCGCTTTCAGACGTTCTCAGGGTATTGCAGCGATGCCTCAATATTGAGGCATCTTGCAATACCCTCCGGTCAGTTGCAGATGCAGAGAGAGACACTCCGTGGCCCTCTCTACATCGGCCAGCAATGGTGCGGATCGTTGGTGGCGTGGTAGGGTTAGGAGGGAGGTGGGTGGGCGGCCTATCGCTGGAGGGGGGTGGGAGGAGGGTGGGAGCGGATGGGACTGCTACGCCACGCTACAGGAACAAAAAATAATAATAATATTGAGCCACAGTGGCAGTGAGGGGGAAGGAGGGAGGGGGAGGAAGGGCAATGAGGGGGAAACTATGTGGGATCCGATAAAGTAAAGGAATCTGGGAGGGGGTATGGTATTGAGGGGGAGGGGAAGCTACACTACAGAAAAAAAATCGGTCTTTTTTATTTTTTAAATGAGCCAAATTTGCAGCAAACTGGGTACTAGTAGACAGTTGCCAGTACCTAGGATGGCGGGAAATAGATAGAGGGGGGAGGGTTAGAGAGCTTTTTTGGGGGGATCAGGGAGGTTGGGGAGTTAGGGGGAATCTACACTGCAAATTTATTTTAAGAAAAAAATATAAAAAAAAAAAAAAGACTTTTATTTTCATACTGGCAGACTTTCTGCCAGTACTTATGATGATGATGATGACAATTGTTAGGTGGGGGAGGGAAGAGAGCTGTTTGAGAGGGGTCAGAGAGGGATCAGGGGTGGGATGTGTCAGGTGGGAGGCTGATCTTTACACTAAAGCTAAAATTAACTCTACAAGCTACCTAATTAACCTTCACTGCTAGACATAATACACGTGTGGTGTGCAGCGGCATTTAGTCGCCTTCTAATTAGCAAAAAGCAATGTCAAAGCCATATATGTCTGCTATTTCTGAACAAAGGGGATCACAGAGAAGCATTTACAACCATTTGTGCCATAATTGCACAAGCTGTTTGTAAATGATTTCAGTGAGAAACCAAAAGTTTGTGAAAAAGTGAACAATTTTTTTTTATTTGATCGCATTTGGCGGTCAAATGGTGGCATGAAATATACCAAAATGGGCCTAGATCAATACTTTGGGTTGTCTACTAAACAAAAATAATAATACAAGGGATTCTTGACAGATATGAGTGTTACAATGTAACTCGCTAATTTGAAAAAAAAAAATGGTTTGGAAATAGCAAAGTGCTACTTGTATTTATTGCCCTATAACTTGCAAAAAAGCAAAGAACATGTAAACATTGGGTATTTCCAAACTCAGGAGAAAATTTAGAAACTATTTAGCATGGGTGTTTTTTGGTGGTTGTAGGTGCGTAAGAGATTTTGGGGGTCAAAGTTAGAAAAAGTGTTTTTTTTTTTCAATTTTAATAATATCTTTACAAAGTCCATTTAATGGCAAGAAAAACTGTATATAATATGTGTTGGTACAGTAAATGAGTGAGAGGAAAATTAAAGCTAAACACAAACACCCCAAAAATTTAAAAACAGCCCTGGTCCTTAACGGTAAGAAAATTGAAAAATGGTCCGGTCACGAAAGGGTTAAACAAATATCAATTTATAATGACATTCTTCTAAAGCTCTTTTTTGATGTAAGAAGTAGAAATCACAGATGCCCATTTTGTCATAGCAGAGAAACAGGAACATTACTTTAATATTGTAACCATTTTTCTACAACTTAACGTAATTTTCAGCTTTTTTACCCGGGGGAAGGGGGGGGGGGGGTGTCTGGATAGCCAACGGGAGGACATCTTGTTATAAGCATCTTTTATTTCTTTTCTTCTTTTTCTTGCTAGTTTATCCCTTTTTTCACTTTCTCTTATTGTGAACTCAATGTTAGTGATCTTTGTTTATGAAACCCATAAGAAACATTAGATTATGGGTTATTATATACTGAAGTGTCATATGATATATTATACTTATTAAGGATTTCACTATTATAAGACTGTATTGATACCTGAACCATGTAATTAAGGGATTTGAGTTGTTATGAATTAACTGTTTCCCCCCCTCTTTTCTCTTGTATACATATGTATTTATGGTTTGATAACTGTTGTATTTATATTAAAAAGTCTAATAAAAATAATTTCTAAATAAAATTTCAACCATTTTTGCTGAGTAAGAAATGTGATTAATGGGTAGGTTTAGTGGCAATATTGAAATCTAAGCCTTTGTGTCTTTCAAAGATTGTTATGGTGAAAATCAAACTGGAATTCTGAAATGATCACCAATTAGCAAAATAAAACCACAAAACGATATATACATTTCTCCAAAAATTGGCTGTTCCAATCAGCCAATAGAATGTCAGCTCAATCCTATTGGCTGATTGGATCAGCCAATAGGATTGAACTTCAATCCTATTGGCTTATTGCATCAGCCAATAGAATTTTTTCTACCTTAATTCCGATTGGCTGATAGAATTCTATCAGCCAATCGGAATCTAAGGGACACCATCTTGGATGACGTCACTTAAAGGTACATTCATTCTGTTTTAGTCATCGGATGAAGAGGATGCTCCGCATCAGATGTCTTGAAGATGGACCCGCTCCGCGCTGGATGGATGAAGATAGAAGATGCCATCTGGATGAAGACTTCAGCCCGTCTGGAGGACCACTTCTGCCCGGCTTGGATGAAGACTTCTGCCCGTCTGGAGGACCACTTCGCCCGGCTTGGATGAAGACGTCTCCCGGTAAGTCGATCTTCAGGGGGTTAGTCTTAGGTTTTTTTAAGGGTGTATTGGGTGGGTTTTATTTTTTAGATTAGGGTTTGGGCGGCAAAAGAGCTAACTGCCCTTTTAAGGGCAATGCCCATCCAAATGCCCTTTTCAGGGCAATGGGGAGCTTAGTTTTTTTTTAGCTAGTATTTTATTTGGGGATTGGTTGTGTGGGTGGTGGGTTTTACTGTTGGGGGGGTTGTTTGTATTTTTTTTTACAGGTAAAAGAGCTGATTACTTTGGGGCAATGCCCTGCAAAAGGCCCTTTTAAGGGCTATTGGTAGTTTAGTTTAGGCTAGGGTTTTTTTTATTTTGGGGGGCTTTTTTATTTTAATAGGGCTATTAGATTAGGTGTAATTAGTTTAAATTTCTGTAATTTGTTTATTTTCTGTAATTTAGTGTTTGTTTGTTTTTGTACTTTAGCCAATTTAATTTAATGTAGGTAATTGTATTTAATTTATTTAATTATAGTGTAGTGTTAGGTGTTAGTGTAACTTAGGATAGGTTTTATTTTACAGGTAAATTTGTCTTTATTTTAAATAGGTAGTTATTAAATAGTTAATAACTATTTAATAACTATTCTACCTAGTTAAAATAAATACAAACTTGCCTGTAAAATAAAAATAAATCCTAAACTAGCTACAATGTAGCTATTAGTTATATTGTAGCTATCTTAGGGTTTATTTTATAGGTAAGTATTTAGTTTTAAATAGGAATAATTTAGTTAATGATAGTAATATTTATTTAGATTTATTTAAGTTAGGGGGTGTTAGGTTTAGGGTTAGACTTAGGTTTAGGGGTTAATAACTTTAATATAGAGGTGGTGACGTTGGGGGCGGCAGATTAGGGGTTAATAAATGTTGGTAGATGGCGGCGATGTTAGGGCCGGCAGATTAGGGTTAATAATATTTAACTAATGTTTGCGAGGCGGGAGTGTGGCGGTTTAGGGGTTAATATGTTTATTATAATGGCGGCGACGTTAGGGATGGCAGATTAGGGGTTAATAAGTGTAGGTAGGTGGCAGCGACATTGGGGGCGGCAGATTAGGGGTTAATAAATATAATGTAGGTGTCGGCGATGTTGGGGGCAGCAGATTAGGGGTTAATACATATAATGTAGGTGGCGGTGGTGTCCGGAGCGGCAGATTAGGGGTTAAAAAATTTTTTTTAGTATTTGCGATGCGGGAGGGCCTCGGTTTAGGGGTTAATAGGTAGTTTATGGGTGTTGGTGTACTTTTTAGCACTTTAGTTATGAGTTTTATGTTACGGCGTTGTACCATAAAAGTCATAACTACTGACTTTTAAATGCGTTAGGACTCTTGACAGGGTAGTGTGTACTGCTCACTTTTTGGCCTCCCAGGACAGACTCGTAATACCGGTGCTATGGAAGTCCCATAGAAAAAAGACTTTAAGAAGTTTACATAAGGCCATAGAAGTGTGCGGTGACCCTAAACCTTCAAGACTCATAATAGAAGCGGGCGTAAAAAAGCAGCGTTAGGACTTCTTAACGCTGCTTTTTTACCCTAACGCACAACTCGTAATCTAGCCGTTTGTTAGTAGTTTACTGGAACCTTAGTATATCCAGTGGCAACAAAATATATGTTCTAACACATTCTGCCTCTACAAAGGTCCTCCAATCTGTTATCCATCTTTCAGCAGACCAATCAGTAATAAGTAATACCATTAAGTATCAATGAAATAATATTATAATTTAGAAGTAATAACAAAATAGGATCCATAAAGCACTAATGATGAATTAAATATATATATCCTAAATCACACAGCAGATTTAATGAGGGGTAGTTTCTGCTTGATACCAGCAGTACTCTGCAGCTCTTGAGGTACTTCTGCCATGTGTTTAACCCCTTTGCGGGGATTAAACAAATAGTGTGTAATTTTAAGAGGTTGCACCTCTAGCAAATTAGAGCATGTCATTTTTTGACTATACAGACTATAGCGATGACCATTTGAAAAACATTTTGACATGTTTCAAGCAAAATACTTGACTGTCTGAGTGTAGTTTTTTGTTGTTGTTTTTTTCTATTTTTTTAATCTTATTTTTTATGCATGTTTATTGCATATATATAACCAACCTGCCTCTATTTTGTATCTATTCAGCCATTCTGAACTAACACTGAGTTGTTGTTTTTGTCAACTTAGTCAGCAGACATACAACTTTAAAAAAATTCAAATCACACTAGTTATGAAACTATTACTCAGTGTGAAAAACTTATACTCAAATTAAATACTATAATTAAAATAAGTGTAAAGTTTTAGTACCCATAATGCAATGGACACCACCATCTGGTCACTCAGGTGTCATTTTCTGCAGAGGAAAATTAGTAACAGTTATAAACTGGTCACTAAAATGTGCGGATAATGACAATGTGTGAATGTAGCAGTGTTAAACCTGGATTCTGTACATTTAGTTTTAACAAGAATTGGAAATCTCACAATTATTACTGAATATCTTGTAGATATAACACAGTCTCCTGATATATTATTTGCAGCGAGAATTTTCTGGGTTAAACATACACATAAAAATATGATAAACATTTAGAATTCCCACAATTCGTTTGTATTTGCATGAAAATAAATGAATGTGCTTTTAATATGCAGATGTGAAATGCTGATTACATATGGAGTTTTGGAAAATAGCTGTGCTACATGTTACAAAGACCTGTTTCTAATAAAATATGAGCGCCAAATGATTTGTTTAAATAGAACATTTTACCTTATTTTATTTTATTACATTTTTTTGCAGTTCTATCAGATGCCAGAATGTATCTGAATTTAATCAGTTTCACCTAGATTACAAGTTTTGCGTTGCGACTTGTAACGCTGAAAATATGGCATTTTCAGCGTTAAAACAGTACTGCAGCTATTACTAAGTGTTATCGGTATAGCTGTACTGCACACCTTTTAGCCTGTAACGCAACGTCAGTCCCGCACACGTAAAAATTACGTAAAAATTAAGTTTTTCATGGGATTCCCATAGCGCTGGTATTATGAGTTTTGCGTTCTGGCTAAAAAGTGAGTGTTACAGCCGAAAACAACAAGATCCGTACCGCCATCTAAAGTCAGTAGTTATTAGTTTTACGCTGTTACATAAAACTCATAACTAAAGTGTTAAAAAGTATACTAACACCCATAAACTACCTATTAACTCCTAAACCGAGGCCCTCCCACATTGCAAATACTATAATAAATGTATTAACCCCTAATCTGCCGCTCCTGACATTGCCGCCACAAAACATTTATTAACCCCTATTCCACTGCTCCCCGACATTGTCGCCACTATAATAGATTTATTAACCCTTAAACCGCCACCCTCCCGCATCGCAAACACTATTTAAATATTATTAACCCCTAATCTGCCGTCCACTCACACCGCCGCTATAATAAACCTATTAACCCCTAAACCGCAAGCCCCCCCACAACGAAATATACTATAATAAACTATTAACCCCTAAATCGAAAGCCCCACACAACAATATAAACTAATTTAAACTAGTAAACCCTAAACCTAACGACCCCCTAACTTTATATTAAAATTACAATTTCCCTAGTTTAAATTAAATTAAAATTTACCTGTCAAATTAAAAAAAAAAATTAAACTAACAATTAAACTATTATAATTATTAAACTAAAATTAAACTAACTACCAATTAAATCTAAAATAACCTAAGCTAACCATTGCCCTGAAAAGGGCATTTGTATGGGGATTTAGCTCTTTTACTGCCCAGACCCTAAACTAAAAAAAAAAACACCCAAAAATCCCTTAAAAAAACCTAACACTAACCCCCAACGATCCACTTACAGTTGTTGAAGTCCCGCTTGAAGGATCTTCACCCATACAAATGCCCTTTTCAGGGCAATGGGTAGCTTAAGTTTTTTAGATATTTTTTTTATTTTGTGGGTTTGGGGGGGTTTGTAATGTTAGTGGGTCTTTGTAATTTTTTTTCAATAAAAGAGCTGATATCTTTAGGGCAATGCCCTACAAAAGGCCCTTTTAAGGGCCATTGGTATTTTATTCTAGATTATTTTTTTTATTTTAGGGTGTTTTTTTTTTTAATGGGTATTAGAATAGGAATAATTTTTTTATTTTTGATAATTTGTTTATTTTGTGTAATGTATATTTTTAGGGGGTGTTTTTTTTTTTAGCAAAAGAGCTGTTTATCTCAGGGCAATGCCCTACAAAATGCCCTTTTAAGGGCCCCCTAAAAGGCCATTTTAAGGGCCCTTGGTAGTTTGGGGGATGGGGGGTTGTATAGTGTTAGGGGGTGTGTTTTTTTGGAGTAAAAGAGCTGTTTATCTCAGGGCAAAGACTTACAAAAGGCCCCTTTTAGGGCCCCCAAAAGGCCCTTTTAAGGGCCCTTGGTATTTTATTCTAGATTAGTTTTTTTATTTTGTGGTGTTTTTTATGGGTATTAGAATAGGAATATTTTTTTTATTTTTGATAATTTGTTTGTTATTTTGTGTAATGTATATTTTTAGGGGGTGTTTTTTTTTTTTAGCAAAAGAGTTGTTTATCTCAGGGCAATGCCCTACAAAAGGCCCTTTTAAGATCCCCCAAAAGGCCCTTTTAAGGGCACTTGGTAGTTTGGGGGGTGGGTTTTGTATAGTGTTAGGAGGTGTTTGTCTTTTTTTTGGAGCAAAAGAGCTGTTTATCTCAGGACAATGCCCTACAAAAGGCCCTTTTAAGGGGAAAGCGTGCACGAGCAAGAAGCTTAAAATCTCCATATCGCCCCCACACAAGCAGTGTTTTTATAAACTTGTAATAGCAGCGCAATAGGGAATTAAATAACGCCACTTTTGTGGCGTTCTTTACTTTCCCTATAGCGCTCAAAACTTATAATCTAGATGTCTATAATTAAATCATAATTTTAACATACCATTAGTTAGGCAAATAAAATTACTTGCTTTTGAAAACTTATGAAAATAAAATATAATTCAATAGTAAAACATTTTAATAAATGATACTATTTGTCAGACCAACTTTAAAAGAGCCAAGGGGTTGAATAAATGGAGAAAATTATTAAGAGAGAATTTTGAGAGAGGTTACAGTTGTAGTGGATTATAAACAAATTGCATCTCCTAAAAAACCATAGATATTTAAAAAGTATAGTGGACCAACTATGTAACATTGTTTCTCCACTACACCCCTGGTATAAGATAAGAGTTTTTTACCATGCAGACAGACAGATAGACACTTAGACAGACAGATAGATGGATAGATAGATTGTATAGGCAACACTCAGTTTGAAGTTATAACTTAATAATAAATTAGTATTGCTGGAACCATAACAAAATTATATTTGGAGATTGACCAGACATTCTGGCCATTATAATAGATATCTGCTTTAACTTTAACTCAGAACTTTAATTGTGATTAGCCAACTTTTGGGAATGGCCCTGCAGAGACGAGCAATGATCTAGACTTAGTGAGTATCATGCTATTTTTACATATCTTATAGATAGATGGATAGAGAACATAGCTCAATGAACCTCGGTGACAGGGTGCCTAGAAAATTGGCTTTGGATCTCAGCATAGAACAATAGCCCTGAAACATGAAAGGAAAAATGACTGTCATCTACACCTTTCCCCTTTCTGCAATAGAGCCACAAGTCACTTCACCCCAACTGCCTCATATAACTGCAGTACCAAGCTTAGTGTTGTCCTCTCTCTCAGCAGCAGCCTAACAGCATGATGTGCTGGCATTTTACCCAGCCTAGGAAAAAAATTAGAAGAAGATGAGGTTAAGTGACACCAATCAGATTGCTCTGAGTTTTACACAATTTAGAGAATAACATATTCCATGAAAAAAGAGGCACATAACTGACAGCTGCCCCTCTTTCCTTTATTCTAGCCAGATGTGTCTTATACCCATTGTGTGTGTGTGTGTGTGTATGTGTGTGTGTGTGTGTGTGTGTGTGTATATATATATATATATATATATATATATATATATATATATATATATATATATATATATATATATATATATACATACACTGTTAGCGTGCCCATAATCTGTAAATTCCATTGCATTGAGAAGTATTGCTTAAAACCTGAGAAAGAAAGGAATTTCTCAAAAGCTTGTCTACTAGTAAATGTTTAGTTAGTCCAATAAAAAAAGTATAATTGCTTAATGCAACTGTATTTTTGTATCTAAACCAATGGATAAACACGGATAATTCAATCAACCTATATTAAAGGGACATAATACCCATATGCTAAATCACTTGAAAGTGATGCAGCATAACTGTAAAAAGCTGACAAGAAAATATCACCAAAACATCTCTATGCAATTTGAAAATAACAAAGAAACAAACAAAAAAAAAAAAAAATAGCCAACCAGCTTCATCAGTGATGAGACTAAGACAAACAGGATTACTTTAGAGACCATCCTGGTGTCATTTTGATGATCATCAAACTACTTTAGAAGTGATATGCACATTATCAGACTTGTAAAGTTATCATCTAAGGTAAAATATTCTGGGTGATGACTTCAGAATAATTAGCAGATTACCTTACTGATTACTTTACAAGCATGAACAGCCAGTGAATGACTCTAGAGTCATCTCATTTAAATATTAAGGCCTGTGGGCAAACTTCAGGATGGCTTCTGATGACTAGTCTGGAGTCATCGATTACTTCAGAATGACTCCGGTAAGATCATCCTTTTTGACTAGGGAGGTCATGCTTTGCTGTGATCCTGTGAGATTTCATAGTAAACTTCCTTAAACTGAATAGGGAAATAACATAACTGTGCCTGCACATTCACATTCCCTTACAAGTCCTGGGAATAGCATCCTTTTTTACATAGAGATGTTCAGGTGATATTTTCTAGTCAGCTGTTTACAGTTATGCTGCATCACTTGCAAATCCATTTGGATATCGTGTCCTTTTATGAAAAATACTGTAAAACATTCGAAATAATCCACAGGACGTATCTATATATTTTACAGTCTGTTTAATAATTTTTAAAAATATTTTAAATGTAATATTTCAATAACACGCCTTAATATTACAAAAGTTTCATATGTGCTAACCTAACCACGTTAAAATCTAAATCGTGAAAACAATGTGCAGAAGGCATATTTTACATTCCAATGTTCTTCACATACGGCTAGATTTAGAGTTTTGTCGGTAAGGACCCGCGTAGCTAACGCCGGCTTTTTTCTGGCCGCACCATAAAAATAACTCTGGTATTGAGAGTCCACAGAATGGCTGCGTTAGGCTCCAAAAAAGGAGCGTAGAGCATATTTAACGCAGCTTCAACTCTCGATACCAGAGTTGCTTACGGACGCGGCCAGCCTCAAAAACGTGCTCGTGCACGATTCCCCCATAGGAAACAATGGGGCTGTTTGAGCTGAAAAAAAACCTAACACCTGCAAAAAAGCCGCGTTCAGCTCCTAACGCAGCCCCATTGTTTGCTATGGGGAAACACTTCCTACGTCTGCACCTAACACTCTAACATGTACCCCGAGTCTAAACACCCCTAACCTTACACTTATTAACCCCTATTCTGCCACCCCCGCTATCGCTGACCCCTGCATATTATTTTTAACCCCTAATCTGCCGCTCTGTAAACCGCCGCTACTTACATTATCCTTATGTACCCCTAATCTGCTGCCCCTAACACCGCCGACCCCTATATTATATTTATTAACCCCTAATCTGCCCCCCACAACGTCGCCTCCACCTGCCTACACTTATTAACCCCTAATCTGCAGAGCGGACCGCACCGCTATCATAATAAAGTTATTAACCCCTAATCCGCCTCACTAACCCTATAATAAATAGTATTAACCCCTAATCTGCCCTCCCTAACATCGCCGACACCTAACTTCAATTATTAACCCCTAATCTGCCGACCAGAGCTCACCGCTATTCTAATAAATTTATTAACCCCTAAAGCTAAGTCTAACCCTAACACTAACACCCCCCTAACTTAAATATAATTTAAATCTAACTAAATTAATTAACTCTTAATAAATAAATTATTCCTATTTAAAGCTAAATACTTACCTGTAAAATAAATCCTAATATAGCTACAATATAAATTATAATTATATTATAGCTATTTTAGGATTAATATTTATTTTACAGGTAACTTTGTATTTATTTTAACCAGGTACAATAGCTATTAAATAGTTAAGAACTATTTAATAGCTAAAATAGTTAAAATAATTACAAAATTACCTGTAAAATAAATCCTAACCTAAGTTACAATTAAACCTAACACTACACTATCAATAAATTAATTAAATAAAATACCTATAATTATCTACAATTAAACCTAACACTACACTATCAATAAATAAATTAAATACAATACCTACAAATAACTACAATGAAATAAATTATCTAAAGTACAAAAAATAAAAAAGAACTAAGTTACAAAAAATAAAAAAATATTTACAAACGTAAGAAAAATATTACAACAATTTTAAACTAATTACACCTACTCTAAGCCCCCTAATAAAATAACAAAGCCCCCCAAAATAAAAAAATGCCCTACCCTATTCTAAATTACTAAAGTTCAAAGCTCTTTTACCTTACCAGCCCTGAACAGGGCCCTTTGCGGGGCATGCCCCAAGAAGTTCAGCTCTTTTGCCTGTAAAAAAAAACATACAATACCCCCCCCCCCAACATTACAACCCACCACCCACATACCCCTAATCTAACCCAAACCCCCCTTAAATAAACCTAACACTAAGCCCCTGAAGATCTTCCTACCTTATCTTCACCATACCAGGTTCACCGATCGATCCAGAAGAGCTCCTCCGATGTCCTGATCCAAGCCCAAGCGGGGGGCTGAAGAGGTCCATGTTCTGGCTGAAGTCTTCATCCAAGCGGGGCAGAAGAGGTCTTCCATCCGATTGAAGTCTTCATCCAAGCGGGATCTTCTATCGTCATCCATCCGGAGCGGAGCGGCAGGATCCTGAAGACCTCCGACGCGGAACATCCATCCTGGCCGACGACTGAACAACGAATGACGGTTCCTTTAAATGACATCATCCAAGATGGCGTCCCTCGAATTCCGATTGGCTGATAGGATTCTATCAGCCAATCGGAATTAAGGTAGGAATATTCTGATTGCGAGCTCAATCTGATTGGCTGATTGGATCAGCCAATCGGATTGATCTTGATTCTGATTGGCTGATTCCATCAGCCAATCAGAATATTCCTACCTTAATTCCGATTGGCTGATAGAATCCTATCAGCCAATCGGAATTAAGGTAGGAATATTCTGATTGCGAGCTCAATCTGATTGGCTGATTGGATCAGCCAATCGGATTGATCTTGATTCTGATTGGCTGATTCCATCAGCCAATCAGAATATTCCTACCTTAATTCCGATTGGCTGATAGAATCCTATCAGCCAATCGGAATTCGAGGGACGCCATCTTGGATGACGTCATTTAAAGGAACTGTCATTCGTCGTTCAGTCGTCGGCCAGGATGGATGTTCCGCGTCGGAGGTCTTCAGGATCCTGCCGCTCAGGATGGATGACGATAGAAGATCCCGCTTGGATGAAGACTTCAATCGGATGGAAGACCTCTTCTGCCCCGCTTGGATGAAGACTTCAGCCGGATCATGGACCTCTTCAGCCCCCCGCTTGGGCTTGGATCAGGACATCGGAGGAGCTCTTCTGGATCGATCGGTGAACCTGGTATGGTGAAGATAAGGTAGGAAGATCTTCAGGGGCTTAGTGTTAGGTTTATTTAAGGGGGGTTTGGGTTAGATTAGGGGTATGTGGGTGGTGGGTTGTAATGTTGGGGGGGGGGTATTGTATGTTTTTTTTACAGGCAAAAGAGCTGAACTTCTTGGGGCATGCCCCGCAAAGGGCCCTGTTCAGGGCTGGTAAGGTAAAAGAGCTTTGAACTTTAGTAATTTAGAATAGGGTAGGGCATTTTTTTATTTTGGGGGGCTTTGTTATTTTATTAGGGGGCTTAGAGTAGGTGTAATTAGTTTAAAATTGTTGTAATATTTTTCTTATGTTTGTAAATATTTTTTTTATTTTTTGTAACTTAGTTCTTTTTTATTTTTTGTACTTTAGATAGTTTATTTCATTGTAGTTATTTGTAGGTATTGTATTTAATGTATTTATTGATAGTGTAGTGTTAGGTTTAATTGTAGATAATTATAGTTATTTTATTTAATTAATTTATTGATAGTGTAGTGTTAGGTTTAATTGTAACTTAGGTTAGGATTTATTTTACAGGTAATTTTGTAATTATTTTAACTATTTTAGCTATTAAATAGTTCTTAACTATTTAATATTTATTGTACCTGGTTAAAATAAATACAAAGTTACCTGTAAAATAAATATTAATCCTAAAATAGCTATAATATAATTATAATTTATATTGTAGCTATATTAGGATTTATTTTACAGGTAAGTATTTAGCTTTAAATAGGAATAATTTATTTAATAAGAGTTAATTAATTTCGTTAGATTAAAATTATATTTAAGTTAGGGGGGTGTTAGTGTTAGGGTTAGACTTAGCTTTAGGGGTTAATACATTTATTAGAATAGCGGTGAGCTCCAGTCGGCAGATTAGGGGTTAATGTTTGAAGTTAGGTGTCGGCGATGTTAGGGAGGGCAGATTACGGGTTAATACTATTTATTATAGGGTTAGTGAGGCGGATTAGGGGTTAATAACTTTATAATAATACCGGTGCGGTCCGCTCGGCAGATTAGGGGTTAATAAGTGTAGGCAGGTGGAGGCGACGTTGAGGGGGGCAGATTAGGGGTTAATAAATATAATATAGGGGTCGGCGGTGTTAGGGGCAGCAGATTAGGGGTACATAAGTATAACGTAGGTGGCGGCACTTTGCGGTCGGCAGATTAGGGGTTAATTATTGTAGGTAGCTGGCTGCGACGTTGTGGGGGGCAGGTTAGGGGTTAATAAATATAATAAAGGGGTCGGCGGTGTTAGGGGCAGCAGATTAGGGGTACATAAGTATAACGTAGGTGGCGGCACTTTGCGGTCGGCAGATTAGGGGTTAATTATTGTAGGTAGCTGGCTGCGACGTTGTGGGGGGCAGGTTAGGGGTTAATAAATATAATATAGGGGTCGGCGGTGTTAGGGGCAGCTGATTAGGGGTACATAAGTATAACGTAGGTGGCGGTCGGCAGATTAGGGGTTAAAAAAATTTAATCGAGTGGCGGCGATGTGGGGGGACCTCGGTTTAGGGGTACATAGGTAGTTTATGGGTGTTAGTGTACTTTAGAACCGGCGTTAGCCCAGAAAGCTCTTAACTACTGACTTTTTTCTGCGGCTGGAGTTTTGTCGTTAGAATTCTAACGCTCACTTCAGACACGACTCTAAATACCGGAGTTAGAAAAATCCCATTGAAAAGATAGGATACGCAATTTACGTAAGGGGATCTGCGGTATGGAAAAGTCGCGGCTGAAAAGTGAGCGTTAGACCCTTTTTTTAATGACTCCAAATACCGGAGGTAGCCTAAAACCAGCGTTAGGAGCCTCTAACGCTGGTTTTCACGGCTACCGCCCAACTCTAAATCTAGGCCATAGAAAATCATTTTTGTAATGAAATATATATATATATATATATATATATATATATACTGTATATAAAATAGGTATGTATAGTTATTTTATATATATATAGGTATATGTGTGTGTGTATATATATATATATATATATATATGTATATATATGTATATACTGATATATAGAGAAATATGTATTTAAAGGGACAGTGAAGGTAAAAAAAAAACTTTCATGATTCAGATAGGGCATGTAATTTTAAACAACTTTCCAATTTACTTTTATCACCAATTTTGCTTTGTTCTCTTGGTATTCTTAGTTGAAAGCTAAACCTAGGGGGTTCATATGCTAATTTCTTAGACCTTGAAGGCCGCCTCTAATCTAAATGCATTTTGTCCATTTTTCGCCACTAGAGGGCATTAGTTCATGTGTTTCATATAGATAACATTGAGCTCATGCACGTGAATTTACCGAGGAGTGAGCACTGATTGGCTAAAATGCAAGTCTGTCAAAAGAACTGAAATAAGGGGGCAGTCTGCAGAGGCTTAGATGCAATGTAATTACAGAGGTTAAAAAGTGTATTATTATTACTGTGTTGGTTATGCAAAACTGGAAAAAATGGGTAATTAAGGGATTATCTATCTTTTAAAACAACAAAAATTCTGGTGTTGACTGTCCCTTTAAGAATAAAACGGACATATTATGCTATGTGAAGAACATTGGAATGTGAAATATGAATATTATATGTAGGGTTTAGCACTCTTGAATACCAAGTACCAAAATAAGCAAGCAAAGGTTACATTATTAACACTTCAGCATCTGTATGGAAAAATACCACAAAGCCCACTAGTTTATATAGTTATTACAAAGCCTGAAATGAATATACTGTATAATATAATAGTATGTTTAACCTGCTAACTGCTGGGGCTGCTGAGAACAATGTATGCAGATATGCTAAGGACTTGCTAAGACACTATTGAAAGTTTCACAAGCAGATAGTATTTAACAAGGTAATTATTTATGTTTTTATCTTTGTTTCTAAAGTGATTGCTGGCAATAGGTTAATAGACCCAGAAATGCCCCAGTAAATCCAGTCACAGCACATGAATAGCCTGATGTGTTAAGCCCCATGCGAAGCAAAGCCTCAGTATATAGATGGGGGAAGTTAAACATGTTCCAAATGTTGCAACATGATTGAGATGCTTGTCTGCATCCCTCCTTGTATCTTTCTCTCCCTGGTATTATATATCACATACTAGTCCTAAAGCCCGTTCACACGGGCCATTTTTTGCAGTACAGCGGTCCCACCCCTTGCGCTCTTTCCCTCCCCTTCTCTTTTGCTCTCTCTCTCTCTCCCCCTCTCTTTTGCGCTCTCTCTCCCCCTTTCTTTTGCGCTCTCTCTCTCCCCCTCTCTTTTGCACTCTCTCTCTCCCCCTCTCTTTTGTGCTCTCTCTCTCCCCCTCTCTCTTGCGCTCTCTCTCCCCCTCTATTTTGCTCTCTATCTCTCCCCCTCTCTCTCCCCTCTCTTTTGCGCTCTCTCCCCTCTCTTTTGCGCTCTCCCCCCTCTCTTTTGTGCTCTCTCTCCCTTCTCTTTTGTGCTCTCTCCTCCCTCTCTTTTGCGCTCTCTCCCCCCTCTCTTTTGCGCTCTCTCCCCCCCCTCTTTTGCGCTCTCTCTCCCCCTCTCTTTTGCGCTCTCTCTCCCCCTCTCTTTTGCGCTCTCTCTCTCCCCCTCTCTTTTGCACTCTCTCTCTCCCCCTCTCTTTTGCGCTCTCTCTCTCCCCCTCTCTTTTGCGCTCTCTCTCTCCCCCCTCTATTTTACGCTCTTTCCCCCCTCTCTATTTTACTCTCTCTCTCTCCCCCTCTCTCTCCCCTCTCTCTTGCGCTCTCCCCCTCTCTTTTGTGCTCTCTCTCCCTTCTCTTTTGTGCTCTCTCCCCCCTCTCTTTTGCGCTCTCTCCCCCCTCTCTTTTGCGCTCTCTCTCCCCTCTTTGGTGCTCTCTCCCCCTATCTTTTGCGCTCTCCCTCTCCCCCTCTCTTTTGCGCTTTCCCCCCTCTCTTTTGCGCTCTCTTTCTCCCCCCCCTCTTTGCGCTCTCTCTCTCTCCCCTCTCTTTTGCGCTCTCTCCCCCCTCTCTTTTGCGCTCTCCCCCTCTCTTTTGTGCACTCTCCCCCCTCTCTTTTGCTGTCTCTCTCCCTCTCTTTATCACCCCTCTTCTGCTCTCTCTCTCTCCCCCTCTCTTTTGCGCTCTCTTTCTCCCCCCTCTCTTTTGCACTCTCTCTCTCCCCTTCTCTTTTGCGCTCTCTCTCTCTCCCTCTCTATTTTACACTCTCTCCCCCCTCTCTATTTTACGCTCTCTCCCCCCTCTCTATTTTACGCTCTCTCCCCCTCTCTCTCTCCCCTCTCTTTTGCGCTCTCTCTCCCCTCTTTTGCGC